>NW_028162704.1:0-20432 GCF_964263955.1 Coregonus lavaretus | reverse complement strand
AGAGAGCAATCAGTCCCCACATTAGCCAACTGGACAATAAAATAAATAATGCTCCTGTAAGTCGCTCTGGTTAAGAGCGTCTGCTAAATGACTAAAATGTATGTAAAATGACAACTGGAGAAGTGCATCCCATAGTGTGGTTGTGTTTGCACTGTAGTTGCATGGGTCAAACACTGTGACCAATGTTAATGACTGCTAATGCTGTGTTATTTAACTATAATGATAGGCTGATGATAACTGGATCATGTTGTTGTCAATTGTCTGTGTTCCCTTCCTGTGTTTTCATGTGGACAATGTTAGAGTGTGTATGTGTTGTCATGTGTGGTAACTATGCACAGTGTACTGTTGTTTGTCCCACAGTAATACATGGTGGTGTTGATGTTCTCCCCTCTCAGGCTCAGCTGGACTACAGGACTATGGATAAGTCCCAAATGCCACCCTATACCCTATATAGTGCACTACTTTGACCAGAACCTTATGGGCCTTGGTCAAAAGTAATGCACTATTAAGGGAATATGGTGCCATTTGGGTTAGGCTCACTGCTTAGGCCAGACAGTCTGTGCAGAACCTCTCAATGATGTCAGTGGAGTGTTTAGGAACAACGTATGCAGTTCGGTGTTGTTCTCTTCTCTCTCCAGTCCATATGCATTCTCTCTCTCACTTGGTCTCTCTTGCTCTGTCTCTAACCCTTTCTGTTTCCTTTTTTCTCTCTCCATGTCTGTCTCTCTTTCTGTTTCCCTTGCTCTACCCCTCATATGGGCCTAGCCTAGGCTGGAATGCAATCCTTCACAGTAGTGCTGTACATTTGTAATGGGGAATGAGAATGAAATGTTTTCTGTCGTTTCTCCTGTCAACCTAGACCAAGAGGTTGTCTATAACTCACCTCTCTGACATTTTCATTTGTCTCAGCTCAGCAACAGCTTTCTCTATGACAGGCCATCTTAGTTATTCCTGCTGCTAGCTTAACTTAGCCTAGCCAATTGTGTCGACAGGCTCCTGTTGAGTATAGAGGTTTAACCTCTGCTGGTCTTCTCCGTTAGTAATTCAACTGATCATCGATTTCCTCTGTCAAACCATCAGAATTTCTGTTATGCCTCAACCCTCACCCTTCCCCCTTCTCACCCTCATCTCCCCCCCCCCCCCCCCCCATCCCTCTCTCTCACGCTCTCTCAGATTGAAATGATTGCAGTAATGATGTGTGATCATAAATAATGCCTTGCGGGCCAGCAGATATTATTGGTGTGGTCGCCGTTCCTTCACCACCAGATTTAATTTCTATGTTTTTCATATCTGTTTCTCTTTTTTTCTGCTCGCACTATCCTCTGTCCTGACTGTGTGATAGTGTTCATTAAGCAGAGCTCGGAGGGGAGAAAAGACACACAAAACATAATTGGGCAATTAGTCAGAACAGGAGTAGAAGAGGGAGAGAGGGAGAGAGGGAGAGAGAGAGGGAGAGAAGGAGGGAGAGAGGGAGAGAGAGAGAGAGAGAGGGAGGGAGGGAGGGAGGGAGGTAGAGAGAGGGAGAGAGGGAGGTAGAGAGAGGGAGAGAAGGAGGGAGAGAGGGAGGGGGGGAGGTAGAGAGAGGGAGAGAAGGAGGGAGAGAGGGAGGGGGGGAGGTAGAGAGAGGGAGAGAGGAGGGAGAGAGGGAGGGGGGGAGGTAGAGAGAGGGAGAGAGGGAGGTAAGGAGAGGTAGAGAAGGAGGGAGAGAGGGAGGGGGGGAGGTAGAGAGAGGTAGAGAAGGAGGGAGAGAGGGAGGTAGAGAGAGGGAGAGAGGGAGAGAAGGAGGGAGAGAGGTAGAGAGGAGAGAGGGAGGTAGAGAGAGGAGAGGGAGGGAGAGAGAGAGGGAGGGAGGGAGGGAGGGAGGGAGGGAGGGAGGGAGGGAGGGAGGGAGGGAGGGAGGTAGAGAGAGGGAGAGAGGGAGGTAGAGAGAGGGAGAGAGGGAGGGGGGGAGGTAGAGAGAGGGAGAGAGGGAGGGAGGGAGCGAGGTAGAGGGAGAGAATGAGAGAGGTAGCGAGAGGGAGAGTGGGAGGGAGTTAGAGAGAGGAGAGGAGAGAATGGAGGTAGAGAGAGGGGGAGAAGAAGATTGAAAAAGAGGGAGAGATAGAAAGAAGAAGAGAGGGATGGGGGTTACAGTGGCTCACAGGAGATTGCAGCTGCTCTCACCTCTGTCAAACCATATTGCCTTCACCCCCTCAGCTTTTCTACTGAAAATCCCTCACTTGTGATGCTGGGCTGGGAGGGTATGGTGCTATGAACTTTTAGCATGCAAGCCTTTTAGCTCTGCCACTCCTACTACTAGTCCTACCATTCGAAGGTATGACAATTACCATGGGGCAAAACAGCACAGAGATCTCGGACCAGGCTACTCTATACATCAACACAGAGATCTGGGACAAGGCTACTCTATACATCAACACAGAGATCTGGGACAAGGCTACTCTATACATCAACACAGAGATCTGGGACAAGGCTACTCTATACATCAACACAGAGATCTGGGACAAGGCTACTTTATACATCAACACAGAGATCTGGGACCAGGTCATACTATACTGTAGCTCCTTCATATGGAGACCTCATACACCATGGACTTCCAGGACTGCCGGGCTCACATCTAGGTTTGATTTCTCCCCTATTTCATGATATCCATTTGGTAGTTACATTTTTGTCCCATTGCTGAAACTCCCATACGGACTTGGGAGAGGCGAAGGTCGAGTGTGTCCTCCGAAACACGACCCTGCCAAGCTGCACTGCTTCTTGACACACTGCTCGCTTAACCCGGAAGCTAGCTGCACCAATGTGTCGGAGTAAACACTGTACAACTGGCGACCGTGTCAGCATGCATGCGCCCGGACCGCCACAGGAGTCGCTAGAGTGCGATGGGACAAGGACATCCCGACTGGCCAAACCCTCCCCTAACCCGGACGACGCTGGGCCAATTGTGCATCGCCTCATGGGTCTCCCGGTCGTGGTCAGCTGCGACGCAGCCTGGGATCGAACCCGGATCTGTAGTGACACCTCAAGCACTGCAGTGTCTTAGACCTCTGTGCCACTCGGGAGTCCCCTCACATCTACAGTACCAGTCAAAAGTTTGGACACACCTACTCATTCCAGGGTTTTTCTTTCTTTTTACTATTTTCTACATTATAGAATAATAGTGAAGACATCAAAACTATGAAATAACACATTTGGAATCATGTAGTAACCAAAAAAGTGTTAAACAAATCAAAATATATTTTATATTTGAGATTCTCCAAAGTAGCCACCTATTGCCTTGATGACAGCTTTGCACACTCTTGGCATCACAATCACCCGACCTCTAACCAATTGAGATGGTTTGGGATGTGTTGGACCTCAGAGTGAAGGAAAAACAGCCAACAAGTTCTCAGCATATGTAGGAACTCCTTCAAGACTGTTGGAAAAGCAATCCAGGTGAAGCTGGTTGAGAGAATGCCAAGAGTGTGCACAGCTGTCATCAACGCAAAGGGTGGCTACTTTGAAGAATCTAAAATAAAATATCTATTTAGATTTTTTGAACACGTTTTTGGTTACTACATGATTCCATATGTGTTATTTCATAGTTTTGATGTAGATGTAGATGTGAGGGGACTCCCGAGTGGCACAGAGGTCTAAGACACTGCAGTGCTTGAGGTGTCACTACAGATCCGGGTTCGATCCCGGGCTGCGTCGCAGCTGACCACGACCGGGAAACCCATGAGGCGATGCACAATTGGCCCAGCGTCGTCCGGGTTAGGGGAGGGTTTGGCCAGCCGGGATGTCCTTGTCCCATCGCACTCTAGCGACTCCTGTGGCGGTCCGGGCGCATACATGCTGAAACGGTCGCCAGTTGTACAGTGTTTACTCCGACACATTGGTGCGGCTAGCTTCCGGGTTAAGCGAGATGTGTTATTTCATAGTTTTGATGTCTTCACTATTATTCTACAATGTAGAAAATAGTAAAAATAGTTTTAAAAAACCTTGAATGAATAGGTGTGTCCAAACCTTTGACTGGTACTGTATGTTTTAATCTTTTCTACATCCCTGAAACATGGAACTTGTTTTCTACATCCTTGAAATACCATATAGACTACAAGGAGCCCTGGACCCTTGTGCCTCTGAGCCGCCTTCCTCAGCCTATAGCCCCTCCCTCAGCTTATAGCCCCTCCCTCAGTTTATAGCCCCTCCCTCAGCCTATAGCCCCTCCCTCAGCATGTAGCCCCTCCCTCAGCTTATAGCCCCTCCCTCAGCATATAGCCCCTCCCTCAGCCTATAGCCCCTCCCTCAGCCTATAGCCCCTCCCTCAGCCTATAGCCTCTACCTCAGCCTATAGCTCCTCCCTCAGCCTGTAACCCCTCCATCAGCCTGTAGCCCCTGTGAAAGCCACCTGTCGTGGCCCATACATCAGTTTGGATCATGCCCTGACACAACCACAGATTAACAGGGAAATATTTGTGTTGGGTATTTAACTGGGGATCAGGGAGGGGCGAATTATGAGTCAACAGATGAGAATACCCCTGACAGACACAGAGAGACAGAGCAATTCCGTTGATATGTGTACCTACAACCACTTCAAAAGGTGGCTCCTGTAAAAATAAGACGAAATAGACACACTTGGTCACAGAATCAGAGCCTGGCTTCAATGTGATGTTACCCATGCTTGACGTTCTCAACTTGTTTCTGCCTGCAGGCTTGTGTGTGTGTGTGTGTGTGTGTGTGTTTGTGTGTGTGTGTGTGTGTGTGTGTGTGTGTGTGTGAGTGTGTGTGTGTGTGTGTGTGTGTGTGTGTGTGTGTGTGTGTGTGTGTGTGTGTGTGTGTGTGTGTGTGTGTGTGTGTGTGTGTGTGTGTGTGTGTGTGTGTGTGTGTGTGTGTGTGTGTGTGTGTGTGTGTGTGTGTGTGTGTGTGTGTGTGTGTGTGTGTGTGTGTGTGTGTGTGTGTGTGTGTGTGTGTGTGTGTGTGTGTGTGTGTGTGTGTGTGTGTGTGTGTGTGTGTGTGTGTGTGTGTGTGTGTGTTTGTGTGTGTGTGTGTGACTGCTGTGAGGTGATAGGATTACTGTTAGATCGTCTGATCAGTGGAACAGCAACTAGCCATCAACACCTCCAGGACACCACAGTTAATCAGACTGTCTCTCTCTCTCTCTCTGCTCTCAGTCCTGAATCCCTATCTATCAGCTCTTTCCCAGACCCACTACTGAGGCATAGCTTGCAGGAAGAAAAATGAAGACAGTCAGACTATACTACTCAGAGATTTCTATTCACGCTGTAATGAAGAAATGTTTGGGCACTCAGTTTCTCCACAGGGAAGTAGTTCTGGGCCAGCATGTTGGGTAACGTGGTGTAAGACTTCAACAGTCATGTTAGTTCAAGGTTGGCTTTAGCTTGGCAGGTTTACAATTGGTGAGTCATGGAGAGTAGAGGAAAGGTTCTGCCCTTCAGAGGAGGTGTGAGCACTTGAGCAGAGACAGAGGGGCCAACCATAAATAATCCCTGGAATTGATAGAGGGGTAGAGGGGTGAAGGGGTAGAGGGGGGTGGGGTAGAGGGGTGGTGGGTAGATGGGTGAAGGGGTAGAGGGGTAGACGGGTAGAGGGGGGGTGGGATGGAGGGGTGGAGGGGGGGGAGGGGTGGAGGGGTGGATGAAACAGGAGAAGACAGACACACCAGGCCCAACCAGTGAATACTTCCACGCTAGAGAGTGAGGAGGAGGTAGAGAGTGGAGGAACAATAATTTAGAAACATGAAGAGTGGGAATGAGAGAGAAGGAGAAGTTTATACATATCTGATAAGTTAACTTAGTTACAAGTTTTGGAAATGTGAAGTCCCACTGGGCATCATATCACTTCCACATCATATGAAGAAAAAAAAACTCAATGTGATGATGTTGAAGGAATGTGGAAAACTGATTGGATTTGCAAAAAAGTAATTTTCGGTAATTTGTGTAATCCACATTTGACCCTAAATCCAATGAGATGGTTACATTTCTTCTTGATTTCATTTTGAATTCACGTTAGTTGACAACTCAATCAAATGTAAATCAAAACGTTGAATTCAGCAGAAATCAGAAGGCCTGTGTCTGCTGTACAGTTTAAGTAAATGCTACAGGTGAACTGTCTGCATAGCTGTGCATCTGGACACCATGATACATACAGGCACTGAGATGCCAAGTCTATTCTGTCTGTCTGCTGGACATGGTCCAGTTCTGCTAGTCTGGTACCTGCTGTTACACTGTCTGGCATCTTCAACAGAACAGGTTGAATAAACAAGTCCTCACTCCACCCTCTGTGCTCTATAACGGACTTGTTTAGTGGGTGAAAACACATATACGGCTTGTGCAAATTGGATTAGTACGGGGGAGGTTTTGGATTGCCGTTTTGGGTGCCTCCATCCACCTGTTAAAACATCAACTCACCGGGTGTCTCTTTTCGACAAAACATTTGGTTTAAATGAGTTTGGAGTGCCTGCTGCTGTTGAAATCTCATTCAGGAAATATATTATTATAAACACGCCCCAGCCCGTTGTTGTTCAGTACAGTAGTTAGCCTAGCTTAGCGCTCCGGGGCAATCTCACACACAGCAGGAGATCATCCATCTCTATCTCTATCACTCTCTCCCCCTCCCTTGCCCCTCTTTTCTTTATCACGCTGTTTGAGGAAGTGATTATAGCTATGAATATGATTATTACTGTTGCGGCAGCTATTCCATCACACATTTGGGTGGCAACGGCAAGCTTGCTTGTTGAGTTACGCTGTTAGGCTGTGTGGACTTCCAGACTAAACTCTTAGAAAAAAAGTACAATCTAGAACCTAAAAGGGTTCTTTGGCTATCCCCATAGGAGAACACTTTTTGGTTCCAGGTAGAACCCTACTAGGTTCCATGTAGAACCCTTTCTACATGGAACCCAAAAGAGTTCTACCTAGAAACAAAAAGGGTTCTACCTGGAACCAAAAAGAGTTCTGCCCTCAATGGGGATCTAGTCCTGGTAGCATGGCTTTAGGTTAGGTCCTTGGAGGTCAAGGGGTTAAGGCTATTATAAGATTAGAGCAAGATGGAGCCAAAGGGGTGGTCTTATTGTAGACCCACCCAGGCAAGCCCATAGAAAATGGAATTCCATAGATATAATCAAAACCAATATGGATTCATAAATCGAAATGGATTGAGGTGAATTGTTCTGCTCATAATGGTAAGACAATGGTAGGCTAATTTATACAGTAATATGCCAACCACATGAAGTATTAATATGCCAGCCACACTTAATCCATGTATAACAGCCCTGAGGTTTAATTTAGGTATGGCTGGTCTCGTCTCAACAATCCCAGCTCAGAGCTGGTGTATAGCTCAGTGTATAGGGAGAATATAACCAAATTAAAGTGGGAGGATTACGCTAGTCCTTTTAATAAAGGCCATAATCTGACTGGGATTAAGCTCGGTTTTAAAGGAAAAGTGACAGAGGGAGAGAGGGAGAGAGGGAACGGGAGAAGGGGATAGAGGGAGGGAGAGAGGAAAGGAAAGAGGGAGTGAGTCTGTATGGCAGGGACAGGGGGAAGGAGAGAGGGAGGGAGGGAATCTGTAAGGAGGGAGAAGGGGGATAATGGAGGGTCTGTAGGAGTGGTGGATGGGAGGGGATTTCTCTGCAGAGGGGATTTAAAGGTAAAAACATACTGTACTCTCACTAAGTAACATCTGGGCCACATTTACTATGTAGCTGTGTATATGGGGGCGGGGGGATTCTTCAAAGGACTAAAAGGATTCTTCAGAATGTGTTTAGTGTAAAGTGGAGATGGGAGAGCGAGATTGGGGGGATTACAGCCTATGTTTCTCAACAACATCATAACAATGTGATAATTTCATTGTTGAGCAGTTTTTTCATGGCAGTAACATGGCATTCTATCCATCTAGACCTACAATAAAGCTGCTCTGAGAACAGTGTTTGTTCTGGCTTTTAATAAAACTCTGTTGTTCCTTATGAAGCAGTCACTGGTCCTAGTCATGTTTTCACATGTGCTTCTCATTTAGGTTCCCCTAAAATAACAAAATAAGGGAACCCCCCTTTTGTGCCCCAAATGCTACACTGCTGTGTTCTGTTCCACTAGCTTGCCATGCAATGAATACGAGACACAATCGTAACAAAAATGACTGAGAGGCGATTGATACTGATTCTAAAGAGTTTAGCTTGACTGGTGCTTCCTGAGTAAAGAAGTGGACTTCTACAGCATCATTGCTGTGGATAGCTGTATGAAAGCATTTGGCCCAACCCCCCCCCCCTCTCTCTCTCTCTCTCTCTAAAAGTGAATATTGGAAGAGGGAGAGAAAAAAGCAGGTAGGAAAACCTCCTTTAGACAGAGGGGGATCAAAACAAGCTGCCATAACAACGACTGAATCCAGAAGTACTCCTGTTGATGAGGACATAAATTCTAAAAGCCTCTACAGCACAAAAAGTACTTTACCACATAAAAAGCTTTTTCCCCTTCCTAAAAAGAACACACGTTTCCATTACAGCTTTTACACAGAGCTCTTTGATCTCTTGTCTATGTATCATCTTATCATGGTTGGTTGTGTTATCACCTTACTGTAACAAGATTTTCTTTGCTCATGCCTTTTACAGTAGTTTGTTTTTAGCTCCAGCATATGCTGATATGTAGGCCTACATTACATGGGCTGTTATTTATCGATTAATGTGTTATCTGTAAGATGTAATGAGGGGGTTGACCGCTCCAGAATCCCCTGCCTACCTTCGTAACACACACCCAGAGACCTACACCCCTCAGCCCGCCTTTGAAAGACTGGTGTGTGTGAATCTCTCTCTCTCTCTCTCTCTCTCTCTCTCTCTCTCTCTCTCTCTCTCTCTCTCTCTCTCTCTCTCTCTCTCTCTCTCTCTCTCTCTTTCTCCCTGTAAGAGGTAAAGATCATTCATTGGCTACAAGGTGACCATGACACACACACACACGCACGCACACACACACACACACACACACACACACACACACACACACACACACACACACACACACACACACACACACACACACACACACACACACACACACACACACACACACACACACACACACACACACACACACACACACACACACACACACACACACGCACGCACACACGCACGCACGCACACACGCACGCACGCACGCACGCACACACACACACACACACACACACACACACACACACCCTTTAGTGAGTATGTGTTGTGCTCTCCTGTCACAGGAGGGGAGAGAGTGGTTATGGTGCATATCATTATCAAATCTCTCCTAAATGTGGCAGCTGTTGCCTAGGAACTTCAGAATTCCCTTTCCAGAGTCAAATGATTATTTATTCCCCTTTTGCTTGTCAATAGACAGCAGGCCTCGTTTCACCTAGGGTGACAGTGTTTCCTTGTTTGAGTGTGTGAGAGAGACTCGGAGAGTTTAGAGTGTGTATTTTAGTGTGTTATGTGCATGCGTTATGTACCAGCAAATCTATGTCATTAGTCAATAAGAGCCTTTGAAGTGTTCTGGGACTGAATTGATGCCATATTCCGTTCAGTGTGTGTGTGTGTACAGTGGCTTTCGAAAGTATTCACCTCCCTTGGCATTTTTCCTATTTTGTTGCCTTACAACCTGGAATTAAAATGGATTTTTTGGGGGGTTTGTATTATTTGATTTACACAACATGCCTACCACTTTGAAGATGTAAAATATTTTTTATTGTGAAACAAACAAGAAATAAGACAAAAAAACAGAAAAGCTGAGCGTGCATAACTATTCACCCCCCCAAAGTCAATACTTTGTAGAGCCACCTTTTGCAGCAATTACAGCTGCAAGTCTCTTGGGGTATGTCTCTATAAGCTTGGCACATCTAGCCACTGGGATTTTTGCCCATTCTTCAAGGCAAAACTGATCCAGCTCCTTCAAGTTGGATGGGTTCCGCTTGTGTACAGCAATCTTTAGGTCATACCACAGATTCTCAATTGGATTGAGGTCTGGGCTTTGACTAGGCCATTCCAATATATTTAAATGTTTCCCCTTAAACCACTCGAGTGTTGCTTTAGCAGTATGCTTAGGGTCATTGTTCTGCTGGAAGGTGAACCTCCGTCCCAGTCTCAAATCTCTGGAAGACTGAAACAGTTTTTCCTCAAGAATTTCTCTGTATTTAGCGCCATCCATCATTCCTTCAATTCTTACCAGTTTCCCAGTCCCTGCCGATGAAAAACATCCCCACAGCATGATGCTGCCACCACCATGCTTCACTGTGGGGATGGTGTTCTCGGGGTGATGAGAGGTGTTGGGTTTGCGCCAGACATAGCCTTTTCCTTGATGGCCAAAAAGCTCAATTTTAGTCTCATCTGACCAGAGTACCTTCTTCCATATGTTTGGGGAGTCTCCCACATGCCTTTTGGCGAACACCAAACGTGTTTGCTTATTTTTTTCTTCAAGCAATGGCTTTTTTCTGGCCACTCTCCCATAAAGCCCAGCTCTGTGGAGTGTACGACTTAAAGTGGTCCTATGGACAAATACTCCAATCTTCGCTGTGGAGTTTTGCAGCTCCTTCAGGGTTATCTTTGGTCTCTTTGTTGCCTCTCTGATTAATGCCCGCCTTGCCTGGTCCATGAGTTTTGGTGGGCGGCCCTCTCTTGGCAGGTTTGTTGTGGTGCCTTTTTCTTTCCATTTTTTAATAATGGATTTAATGGTGCTCCGAACCCAACCCTTATCTGTACTTCTCCACAACTTTGTCCCTGACCTGTTTGGAGAGCTCCTTGGTCTTCATGGTGCCACTTGCTTGGTGGTGCCCATTGCTTAGTGGTGTTGCAGACTATGGGGCCTTTCAGAACAGGTGTATATATACTGAGATCATGTGACACTTAGATTGCACACAGGTGGACTTTATTTAACTAATTATGTGACTTCTGAAGGTAATTGGTTGCACCAGATCTTATTTAGGGGCTTCATAGCAAAGGGGGTGAATACATATGCACACACCACTTTTTCGTTATTAATTTTTTAGAATTGTTTGAAACAAGTCATTCTTTTCCTTTCACTTCACCAATTTGGACTATTTTGTGTATGTCCATTACATGAAATCCAAATAAAAATCAATTCAAATTACAGGTAATGCAACAAAATAGGAAAAACGCGAAGGGGGATGAATACTTTTGCAAGGCACTGTATGTGCTCCCTCCCTGCCTGCCTACCTGCCTCCCTGCCTCCCTCCCTGCCTGCCTCCCTCCCTGCCTGCCTCCCTCCCTGCCTCCCTCCCTCCCTGCCTGCCACCCTCCCTGCCTCCCTGCTTCCCTCTCTCCCTGCCTGCCTCCATGCCTCCCTGGCTTCCTGCCTGCCTGCCGCCCTCCCTGCCTCCCTGCCTCCCTGGCTTCCTGCCTGCCTGCCGCCCTCCCAGCCTCCCTGCTTCCCTCTCTCCCTGCCTCCCTGCCTCCCTGGCTTCCTGCCTGCCTGCCTCCCTCCCTGCCTACCTCCCTGACTGCCTGCCTGGACCAAAGCCCAGATATGACATCTGTGTTGGATTTCTTATGGAGAGTACTGCTGAGAGCCATATGACACAGACAGAGATGGAGAGAGAGGGATAGATGGGTTTGTAGAGCGAGAGAGAGAGAGAGAGAGATGGGTTTGGGGGAGAGAGCGAGAGAGGGGTAGATGGGTTTGGGGGGAGAGAGCGAGAGAGGGGTAGATGGGTTTGGGGGAGAGAGCGAGAGAGGCGGGGGGGGGTAAGGAGAGAAGAAGACAGAAAGAGAGAGGAAGGAGCAAGAGTGAGAAAGAGAGAAAGAGACTACTTAAAACTAGATGTGAGATGTATTGGACATCTTGTTCAATTTCTTCAAACGTATTCTACTACTCTACTATACACTTTGACATTTAAAATTCTCTTCATCGCACCTCTACTCCACACTACAAGACAAGACAAGTGCCCTTTCAGATTCTCTGGGCATGACGCCTCTGCTCTCTCTCCCTCTCATCTTCTCTCTATCCCTTTATTTTCTCTACCAGCCAAGCACTTGCCTCTTCAAAGCCTCAAGCAGACAAACCACACAGAAGGCCAGAGAGAGTAAAGAAAGCCTTCCTAACAAAATAAAAATGACATTGACTGTTTCAACACAGCGAACCATTTTAGACTCTAGATAGCGCCTTTCTTTCTAAGAATGTAGAGTGATGTTTTAGCTGTAAAAGATTACCTTTGGTGACCTGGTGTGCCTGCCTGTGTCTGTCGCAGACTTAAAGCCCATAGTCCACTTTGGAGGAGGTGGCTGGGGGTTGGGGTTGTAGGATGGGGTGTGTGGGGGGGGGGGGGGGGGGGGGGGGGGTAGTGGTAAGGGTTGAGGGGGTGGCTTGCCTTTTCGTAGGTCAATGGCGCCCATTCACCTCAGCTTTCTCTGTAGGAGGTTGAGAACTAATGGAATGTCCCAAACAAGATGAGCATGTCTGAGAGGGACCATTGTGAGAGCTGCCCTCAACCTTAACCCTAACCCTCAGGACGTGGCAGTTTGACACATGACTTTTAGACGTTTAGTGGGAGCCTTTGTCTGATAAGAGTCACTGTACAACAGACACACTGTATGTTCGACTCAAAGTGAATTTGGTTCAATAATCAATCTCTTCATAGTCTATTACATGGGTTGGACCAACATACTTTGGAGATAACAACGTTAATAGAATAGCCCTCTATGTAAAAGTCCATCTGGAATCCATGTGCTCTCATGCTGTTATGTTATGGAAATTCTTAACTAGCTTTTGCATTATAGCAATCCATGTGCTACCAATACAACTTCCAACCTATAATGTATTTTATTATCTATCTATACTGAACAAAAATATAAACGCAACATGCAACAATTTAAAAGATTTTACTGAGTTACAGTTCATATAAGGAAATCAGTCAATTGAAATAAATTCATTAGGCCCTAATCAATGGATTTTACATGACTGGGCAGGGGTGCAGCCATGGGCCTTGGAGGGCATAGGCCCACCCACTGGGGAGCTAGGCCCACTCACTGGGGAGCCAGGCCCACCCACTGGGGAGCCAGGCCCACCCACTGGGGAGCCAGGCCCAGCCAATCAGAATTAGTTTTTCCCCACAAAAAGGCTTTATTACAGCACCAGCACCCCCACCCCCCCTCAGACGACCCCACAGGTGAAGAAGCCGGATGTGGAGGTTCTGGGTTGGCGTGGTTACACATGGTCTGTGGTTGTGAGGCTGGTCGGACGTACTGCCAACCCAGAGGCAGCTTATGGTAGAGAAATTAACATTCAACAGCTCTGGTGGACATTCCTGCAGTCAGCATGCCAATTGCACACTCCCTCAAAACTTGAGACATCTGTGGCATTGTGTTATGTGACAAAACTGCACATTTTGAAGTCGCCTTTTATTGTCCCCAGCACAAGGTGCACCTGTGTAATGATTATGCTGTTTAATCAGCTTCTTGATATGCCATACCTGTCAGGTGGATGGATTATCTTGGCAAAGGAGAAATGCTCACTAACAGGGATTTTAAACAAATTTGTGCACAAAATTTGAAAGAAATAAGCTTTTTGTGAACATTTCTGGGATTTTTTATTTCAGCTCATGAAACATGGGACCAACACTTTACATGTTGCGTTTATATTTTTGTTCAGTGTAATATGTTGACTTCATACAGGTCAAATTAATTTAGTAACTGGATAAAGGTGAAATTCAACATGTAAAGCCAGTCATGGTAGATGCAGTGTGTCTGTGACTATGGGGCATTCCAGCCCCAGCTCCAGCCTCAGCTCTAGGGAGGGGAGAACAGACATGGTGTGACCCCAGGTGACATGTCACTTTTTCAGCCATTGATCTGCTGTGACTCCCTTGTCCCTGGTTCCCCCAGCTCTTGGTTTAAAGCTGCCTGAGAAACTCAGTCACACCTACGGGATTAAAGTCTACTTCTCCTTCTCTCTCTCTTTCTTTCTCGCTCTCTCTCGCTCTCGCTCTCTCTCTCTCTCTCTCTCTCTCTCTCTCTCTCTCTCTCTCTCTCTCTCTCTCTCTCTCTCTCTCTCTCTCTCTCTCTCTCTCTCTCTCTCTCTCTCTCTCTCTCTCTCTCTCTCTCTATCCTCCCTCTCTGTCCTCCTCTCCCCCCATTTCTAGACTGTTTAGAGACTTAAACCAGGGTCACTTTAGTTTAATTGCCAAACCCATGGCTACCTCACTTGCTGTTAGTGAGTTTTGTTTCACTCCATGACTGAGCTCGCAAATAGCGGCTTCGCTGGGGAATGAACCAGACCAAATGGATTGTTATTGAGTGAGTGCAGCGTTCACTTAGAGTTGTATTGATGCTAATTTCAACAAAAGTCATCAACGTTCGCTGGGTGAACAGAAGAGCTTAATTGAAATACGTGTTTATTTCTCACCTTCCACTAATTTAGATAAAGGGTTGTCTAATTGAAATTCAGGCCATTCTGGCTGACGAGGCAATCTGCTAGAGTGGATGTAGCTCAGTTGGTAGAGCATGGCGTTTGCAACGCCAGGGTTGTGGGTTCGATTCCCACGGGGAGCCAGTATGAAAAAGAAAAAAATAATGTATGCACTCACTAACTGTAAGTCGCTCTGGATAAGAGCGTCTGCTAAATTACGTAAATGTCATTAACTTTTTACTGCAGTGGCTGAATCAGGGTCACACAGAGTGATTCTTGGTAGTCTTAAACATTGAAACAAAAGTATACACCTCACACAAATGGTTATGGGCTTTAAAAAAAAGACACCTGTACCATGTCAGATATAGAGTTGAAATGCATTCCATTAAAATCATGTTTATTAATTATGACATTATGAAAAATATTAATAACATTCAACCCATGAGGCCACTAGGTCATTTGACTGCAGGAAAGGGCTACAAGGAGTTAGATGTGGGACAACATTTGTGATTCTTTTTTATTACCAATGCAGGCAAGCTGAAGGAAAAGTACACAACAGACGACATGAGCTTGAACGTATCAGCTAACTCTCAGACATTCTGTGTGTTAAGCTCTATGTTGTGTTGTGTTCTATACTGTGCAGTGCTATTTGTCTAGATGTGTATATTATGAGTTGTTGTTATGTGTACATGAACAGTATATGATCAACTCAGTTGCACATGGTAAGGGTCAGTGTATTGCATGGTATTGTTTTGTTATATACCCCATTGTGTTTTTGCTGCTGAGTATGTGAGCCAGATTAGTGACAGCTGGTCCATCAGTGATGAGGGATCTGTGGCTGTGGTGCAGAATTCCTCAGACAAGCACTGTGGCTCATTGATAACTCACAATATGTCCTCTGAGAGAAGAGATGGAGAGACTGAGGGAGAGGGAAATAGAGAGCGAGCTATGGAGTTTGATGGAGAGATTAATGGAGGAGAGTGTGCATGTGTGTGTAGGGTTATAACTCTAGCCGTAACCCTAACCCTAGCCTATTCTAATCCAGTTTTGGGCCTACGGCCTGCTTATCTCAAGAGATCACTGGTTCTCATTCCCCCTCCTCTGTCTCTTAACCACTGTTTGTCTTGTCGAAGTTCATGTTTGTAAGTGGCTTAATGCATTCTGCTTCTCTATCATTTCTAATAATGCCTCCTCTTCCACCCCCTCCATCCCTCCATCCCTCCATCCCTTTACTTAGAACTGATGAAGTCAAGCAGAAGGAAGAAAAGAAGGCTTGAAAAGGTAAATTATTAAATAAAAGATGGGGTGTTTGCACTAGCAGGAGACTTGACAGCTGAGAGATGGATCTCCTTTGGTTTGTTCATTATCCAAACAAACCTCAAACAAACCCTCAAGCTGTCCTGTCTACTCCACTCACTTAAACACACACACACACACACACACACACACACACACACACACACACACACACACACACACACACACACACACACACACACACACACACACACACACACACACACCACTACAAGAACCACTAGAGCTGTGGGCTCATTACTTGTCTTTACTGTTTGAGCAAATTGTAGGCGCCAATATTCCAATCCACAAAGCAGTACGTCATGTTGAACAGACAGAACAGGCATGGTTCATGGATTGTCTTTACATTGGACACACATGCTATGGTCTGCTATGTGTTTTTCTCTATACTACTTTTGGTAATCCACTTCACACTGCTTCAAACTCCTTATCCATTTTAGCAGCGTATACTGAAGAGAGTGAAGTGTGCCACGACAGCACAGAGCGTTCCTGCGTGCTGCTCACTGCTCATGAAGGTCATCTGTTTTCCATTTGGCTCTTCATCCTCAACATCTCAGTCAGAAACACTGAGCCTTCGCCTGCCTTCCACACCCATGTCATTAATCTGTTATGCGAATACACGTCTCCATGAGAGCGAGATAGAGAGGGGGGGGGGAGCTAAAGAGATAGAAAGACATTGAGAGAAAGATGAACACATGCCGATGTGAGAGGCAGTAAGGGATGTATAGAGAGAACACATGACATGATACAAAATGTGTTCTGCTCCTCTAAGGCAGTGTTTCCCAACTCCAGTCCTTCAGTACCCCAACAGTGTTTCCCAACTGCAGTACCCCAACAGTGTTTCCCAACTCCAGTCCTTCAGTACCCCAACAGTGTTTCCCAACTCCAGTACCCCAACAGTGTTTCCCAACTCCAGTCCTTCAGTCCTCCCAACAGTGGTTCCCAACTCCAGTCCTTCAGTCCTCCCAACAGTGTTTCCCAACTCCAGTCCTTCAGTCCTCCCAACAGTGTTTCCCAACTCCAGTCCTTCAGTCCTCCCAACAGTGTTTCCCAACTCCAGTCCTCCAGTACTCCCAACAGTGTTTCCCAACTCCAGTCCTCCCAACAGTGTTTCCCAACTCCAGTCCTTCAGTACCCCAACAGTGTTTCCCAACTCCAGTCCTCCAGTACTCCCAACAGTGTTTCCCAACTCCAGTCCTCCCAACAGTGTTTCCCAACTCCAGTCCTTCAGTACCCCAACAGTGTTTCCCAACTCCAGTCCTCCAGTACTCCCAACAGTGTTTCCCAACTCCAGTCCTTCAGTCCTCCCAACAGTGTTTCCCAACTCCAGTCCTTCAGTCCTCCCAACAGTGTTTCCCAACTCCAGTCCTCCAGTACTCCCAACAGTGTTTCCCAACTCCAGTCCTCCCAACAGTGCTTCCCAAGTCCAGTCCTTCAGTACCCCAACAGTGTTTCCCAACTCCAGTCCTCCAGTACTCCCAACAGTGTTTCCCAACTCCAGTCCTCCCAACAGTGTTTCCCAACTCCAGTCCTCCCAACAGTGTTTCCCAACTCCAGTCCTCCAGTACTCCCAACAGTGTTTCCCAACAGTGTTTCCCAACTCCAGTCCTTCAGTACCCCAACAGTGTTTCCCAACTCCAGTACCCCCAACAGTGTTTCCCAACTCCAGTCCTCCCAACAGTGTTTCCCAACTCCAGTCCTCCCAACAGTGTTTCCCAACTCCAGTCCTCCCAACAGTGTTTCCCAACTCCAGTCCTCCAGTACTCCCAACAGTGTTTCCCAACAGTGTTTCCCAACTCCAGTCCTTCAGTACCCCAACAGTGTTTCCCAACTCCAGTACCCCCAACAGTGTTTCCCAACTCCAGTCCTTCAGTACCCCAACAGTGTTTCCCAACTCCAGTCCTCCCAACAGTGTTTCCCAACTCCAGTCCTCCAGTACTCCCAACAGTGTTTCCCAACTCCAGTCCTCCAGTACTCCCAACAGTACCCCCAACAGTGTTTCCCAACTCCAGTCCTCCAGTACTCCCAACAGTGTTTCCCAACTCCAGTCCTCCAGTACTCCCAACAGTGTCCCCCAACAGTGCTTCCCAACTCCAGTACCCCCAACAGTGTTTCCAAACTCCAATCCTCCAGTTCCCCCAACAGTGTTTCCCAACTCCAGTCCTCCCAACAGTGTTTCCCAATTCCAGTCCTCCAGTATTCCCAACAGTGTTTCCCAACTCCAGTCCTCCAGTACCCCCAACAGTGTTTCCCAACTCCAGTCCTCCCAACAGTGTTTCCCAACTCCAGTCCTCCAGTACACCCAACAGTGTTTCCCAACTTCAGTCCTCCAGTACTCCCAACAGTGTTTCCCAAATTCAGTCCTCCAGTACTCCCAACAGTGTTTCCCAATTCCTCCAGTACCCCCAACAGTGTTTCCCAACTCCAGTCCTCCAGTACTCCCAACAGTGTTTCCCAACTCCAGTCCTCCAGTACCCCCAACAGTGTTTCCCAACTCCAGTCTTCCAGTACCCCCAACAGTACACATTTTGTTTTAGGCCCAGACAAGCACTCCTGATTCAACTTGTCAACTAATCAACAGGTCCTCAATTAGTTGAATTAGGGGAGTTTGTCCAGGGCTACAACAAAAATGTGTTCTGTTGGGGGTACTGGAGGAGATGAAACACTGCTCTAGGGCAGCTTATGTGACAAATGTGTGTTAAAAACCAGAGAGCACCAGGCAACATATGATGCTATGTATTATTGATTTCACACCAGTAGCCAGCTAGCTCTTAGTGCTCAGGGCGGGGGTGATGTGGCATAACAAGCCTGCAGTGATTTTCAAGCAGCCTCGTTTGAGTCATGGCTGAGGAGATTGGAGTTTTGTCTCTCTTTAAAGATTCCGAGATGAGAGAATGGGTAGCTAATGAGCAGCATGGCTCGCTGAGGAGAGAGACTGAGACAGGAGAGAAACTGAGACAGGAGAGAGACTGAGACAGGAGAGAGACTGAGACAGGAGAGAGACTGAGACAGGAGAGAGACTGAGACAGGAGAGAGACTGAGACAGGAGAGAGACTGAGACAGGAGAGAGACTGAGACAGGAGAGAGATGGAGGGAGAGAGATGGAGGGGTGGAAGGAAGTAAGGAGGGAGAGGGGAGTGAGATTAAGACAGCAGGGAAAAGAGAGGGCTAGAATGTTGGAGAGAGAGAGAGAGGGAAAAGAAGAGAGAGCCAAAGACTGGTAGACAGATAGAGGAAGAGAGAAGGAACAGGGAGGGTGTGGTGCATGGTCCTTGAACATACCCTCAATAGTTCAGGGGTCAGGGGTCAGGTGTGTGTGTTTGTTCATCTCTGAAAGGTATTTTGTTGGATCGGATCCTCTATTGACATGCAGCTTCGGAAGCAGCCAGAGGGAAGTTGCGGTGTGTGTGTCTCTGTGTTTATGTCTGTGTGGCAGCAAGGAGTGTCTTTGTCTCTCCGTTGGACATTGGGACTCCCGCCCCCAAGTAACTTAGTAGCAAATCTTTAAACCCCTAGTTCAAACAGTGAGTCATCTTTCGCCCACCCACTTTCACACACAAACATCTCATAGCATGTCAACTAACGCTGGTTGTTTCACTCAATGCACATTTCAGTGTTCTCAGGTTTTTCTGCACACTCAGAAGTTTCCGCGTAAGTGTCTTTCAGTTTGAGAGTATCTATCTCAGTCTCAGAGTCTATCAGATGAAGTATTTCTCCTGAGTGGTGTGTCTCTTGTCTTTAGTTTAGTAGAACAGCTCAGTTCATCATCGACCACACAGAAGTCCTTTTCCTCTCTGTAACCTAACGAACGTCAGTCCCTCTGTCTCTCCTCTCTCTATCCTCTTCAGCCTACAGCACTTAGAGACTGCACTCGATTCCTTTATCCATCCCACTGCCCTTCTCCTCTCCTCCTCTGTCTGTCAGCCTCAAAGGATTAAGCAGCATTGTGCCAACAGCACAGTGACTGAACGAGCGCTCCTGAACGTCCCCTTATTGAGTCACCCTTACTGACTCACTGCTCCAGGTGGGTATCATCCACTAAGCTCTGATCTAGGATCAGATAATACTTATACAGTTCCACAATCCTAATCCTCAATCATGAACAATTAAACAGCAGAACTGACTTCAGATCAGATAAGCGCTTAGTGGTCACATCACCCTACGGCAGGTATTATCGCTCTCACTCACCTTTCTGTTCAGGCGCAGAGGTGGGCAGCATGTGGAGGGCTCCTCCCCGCCCACTGTCTTCCCTGCTCCAGAGTCCTTCTTCAGCGTGCGTACGTAGGACACCCTTCTCTTCACAGCTCTGTCCTCAGCCCCAACCCGGTGCTGCATGGGGTCTTCTGCCCCCCGTGTCCTCGCCCTGCTGTCCGGTAGCACCTGACTGGTCTGTGTGGGATGTCCCAATGTGAGGGGTGAAGGTGCCCCCTTCCTTTCCCCCAGTTCCAGGTAAACATGTACACAGACACAGAGAGTGGTGAGGAGAAGACACAGGCGCAGAGCCAGTCCTCTAGTCAGTCTGTCTCTCCCCATGCTTGGCCACACTCTGTCTCACTTTTTCCTGTTGATCTCGCTCTCTTTCTCTATCCCATTCTTCTTCTCCTCCTTCTTTGAGTGGTGTGTCTCTCTCTTGTCTTCCTTCTCTCCTTCCTTTCCTCCTAAGTCCACAGTTGGATCAAGATAAGCAAGAGCATTGCTGAAGGTGAGACAGGAGAACACCTGTTCATCGCAAAACAACTATGTCAGTGT
>NW_028162705.1:70000-172714 GCF_964263955.1 Coregonus lavaretus | reverse complement strand
ATGATTGTGGACTACAGGAAAAAGAAGAGGACCGAGCACGCCCCCATTCTCATCGACGGGGCTGTAGTGGAGCAGGTTGAGAGCTTCAAGTTCCTTGGTGTCCACATCACCAACAAACTATCATTGTCCAAACACACCAAGACATTCGTGAAGAGGGCACAACAAAGCCTATTCCCCCACAGGAGACTGAAAAGATTTGGCATGGATCCTCAGATCCTCAAAAAGTTCTACAGCTGCACCATCGAGAGCATCCTGACTGGTTGCATCACTGCCTGGTATGGCAACTGCTCAGCCTCCGACCGCAAGGCACTTCAGAGGGTAGTGCGTACGGCCCAGTACATCACTGGGGCCAAGCTTCCTGCCATCCAGGACCTCTATACCAGCCGGTGTCAGAGGAAGGCCCTAAAAATGGTCAAAGACTCCAGCCACCCTAGTCATAGACTGTTCTCTCTGCTACCGCACAGCAAGCGGTACCGGAGCACCAAGTCTAGGTCCAAAAGGCTTCTTAACAGCTTCTACCCCAAAGCCATAAGACTGCTGAACAATTAATCATGGCTACCCAGACTATTTGCACTGCCCCCTCTCACCCCCTCTTTTACGCTGCTGCTACTCTCTGTGTATTATCTATGCATAGTTGTCACACCCTGGCTCTGGGGACTCTATATGTTGAGCCAGGGTGTGTAGTTTCTATGTGTTTTGTTCTATGTTCAAGTTCTAGTTGTTGTATTTCTATGTTGGCCAGTGTGGTTCTCAATCAGAGGCAACGAGTGTCAGCTGTGGCTGGTTGTCTCTGATTGGGAACCATATTTAAACTGTCTGTTTTCCCATAGTGTTTGTGGGATCTTGTTCCGTTTTGGTTTGTTGCCGTATCGGTTGTGTTATACCGAGGACGTCACGTTTTCGTTTTGTTGTTTTGTTCGTGCATTCATTAAATAAATAAATATGTTTGCAACTAACGCTGCGCATTGGTCTACTCCGTATAACGATCGTGACAATAGTCACTTTAACTCTACCCACATGTACATATTACCTCGACTAACCGGTGCCCCAGCACATTGACTGTACCGGTACCCCTGTATATAGCCTCCCTACTGTTATTTTATTTTACTGCTGGTCTTTAATTATTTTTTTATTTTATTTTTTACTTATCTAATTTTTTACTTAACACTTATTTTACTTAAAACTGCATTGTTGGTTAAGGGCTTGTAAGTAAGCATTTCACTGTAAGGTCTACACCTGTTGTATTCGGCACAATTTGATTTGATTTGACACAGAGAGAGCTGTGCTCATTTGAAAAACACAGCCTGTTTTGTCTTTGTGAAATAGCTCTTTTGAGGTTTACTAGTGGTTCAGGCAGAGTGTGTGGTTTACTAGTGGTTCAGGCAGAGTGTGTGGTTTACTAGTGGTTCAGGCAGAGTGTGTGTGTGTGTGTGCTGCTGACTGGATGTTTGGGTTGGAATGGAACTACAGTACTGAGATTAGAGAAGATGGCGGGGGAGAGAGGAGGTGAGACGAGGGTGAAGGGGATTGGGGAGAGAAGAGGAAGACAAGGGTGAAGGGTATTGGGGAGAGATGAGGTGATACGAGGGTGAAGGGGATTGGGGAGAGATGAGGTGAGACGAGGGTGAAGGGGATTGGGGAGAGATGAGGTGAGACGAGGGTGAAGGGGATTGGGGAGAGAGGAGGGAAGACAAGGGTGAAGTGTATTGGGGAGAGATGAGGTGAGACGAGAGTGAAGGGTATTGGGGAGAGATGAGGTGAGACGAGGGTGAAGGGGATTGGGGAGAGATGAGGTGAGACGAGGGTGAAGGGGATTGGGGAGAGAGGAAGGAAGACAAGGGTGAAGGGTATTGGGGAGAGATGAGGTGATACGAGGGTGAAGGGGATTGGGGAGAGAGGAGGGAAGACAAGGGTGAAAGGTATTGGGGAGAGATGAGGTGAGACGAGGGTGAAGGGGATTGGGGAGAGAGGAGGGAAGACAAGGGTGAAAGGTATTGGGGAGAGATGAGGTGAGACGAGGGTGAAGGGGATTGGGGAGAGAGGAGGTGAGACGAGGGTGAAGGGATTGTGGAGAGGGAGAGATGAGGTGAGATGAGGGTGAGATGAGGGTGAAGGGGGAGAGAGGAGGGAAGACAAGGGTGAAAGGTATTGGGGAGAGATGAGGTGAGACGAGGGTGAAGGGGATTGGGGAGAGAGGAGGGAAGACAAGGGTGAAGGGTATTGGGGAGAGATGAGGTGAGACGAGGGTGAAGGGGATTGGGGAGAGATGAGATGAGACGAGGGTGAAGGGGATTGGGGAGAGATGAGGTGAGACGAGGGTGAAGGGGATTGTGGAGAGGGAGAGATGAGGTGAGATGAGGGTTAGATGAGGGTGAAGGGGGAGAGAGGAGGGAAGATGAGGGTGAAGGGGGTGGGGAGAGGGAGAGATGAGGTGAAACGAGGGTGAAGGGGATTGGGGAGAGATGAGGTGAGAAGAGGGTGAAGGGGATTGTGGAGAGGGAGAGATGAGGTGAGATGAGGGTGAGATGAGGGTGAAGGGGGAGAGAGGAGGGAAGATGAGGGTGAAGGAGGTGGGGAGAGGGAGAGATGAGGTGAAACGAGGGTGAAGGGGATTGGGGAGAGATGAGGGTGAAGGGGATTGTGGAGAGGGAGAGATGAGATAAGATGAGGGTGAGACGAGGGTGAAGGGGGAGAGAGGAGGGAAGATGAGGGTGAAGGGGATTGGGGAGAGGGGGAGATGAGGAGAAACGAGGGTGAAGGGATTGGGGAGAGGGAGAGATGAGGTGAGACGAGGGTGAAGGGGATTGGGGAGAGGGGGAGATGAGGTGAGACGAGGGTGAATGGACTGGGAGACAGGACAGAAAGATAGAGGGAAGAGAGTCAGAGAAATTGACAGAAATACCCAAATGTTACATCATAATCCAGATAATATACCATACTGCAACTAAATCTCTCTCTCTGTCTCTGTCTGTCTGTGTGTGTGTTTTGAGAGACTAGCCCGAGCCAGAATAGAAAAGGAATCCGACCCTTGTTCATTGTTCTCCTCTACATCTCAGAAATGACTCCAGCTCCAGATATGAAGAGTCAATGTTTTGAGTTGTGGAAAAAGTGCTGGCAAAACAAATGTAGAGTTCCTAATCAATTTCAACCCAGAGTGCACATAGGCGTCTCTCTCTCTCCCCTAATATTTATCTCTCTCCCTCTCTCCCTCTCTCCCTCTCTCTCTCCCTCCCTCCCTCCCTCCCTCCCTCTCTCCCTCTCTCCCTCCCTCCCTCCCTCCCGTGGCCCGACCCTCTACAGAAGGTACTACAACAACACAATACAGTCAGTAATCAGGTCAAGGCCCACTGATCCTCTCATTGTCCTTCGCTGCTCGTCCTAAATGGCACCCTATTCCCTATATAGTGCACTACCTTCGACCAGGGCCCATACGGCTCTGGTCAACATTTGCGCACTATATAGGGAATAGGGTGCCATTTAGGACTCACTACGTCTGTCCCATTTAGAACTGACTGACTGCTCATCTCCACAGGGCCGCTCTGACATCGACCCCACCTTACACACACAAACACAAACACACACACACACTTACACACACACACACTTCCCCATCACAGTTCAGTTTTCCGGTGATTGAGCCCAGTATTTCCTGACGGGCAGACGGAGAACACACCCCAGAGAGGAAGTACCAAGCAGGAAACAGGAAGTACAGGGGCGGGACAAGAAGTGACTCAACTGCCAATCTGGGAGGGGACTGAGGGCACCGGAGAGAAGTGTAGAGGGCCACGGTACTGTGTGTGTTTGTGAACTAGGTATGGATGTGTATGTGTGTGCTGATAGTCCTGTAAAATCTCTCTCCTCAAAGCTAAGCCTATTCTACCTACCCTCTGTTTGAATGCACATACTAGCATACCCCTTACAAATGCATGCCCGATACATCGCTTCATACTCAATGGTATGTTGGTGTGGATATTGGAACACAGAGGATTTACTAGAGAGAGAGAAAACACTGGAACATTTTCATTTTCTACAGAACTCTTTTGGGTTTAATGAGGAAGGGAGGGAGGACGGGAAGAGGAGGGAGGGACGGGAAGAGGGAGAGAGGGACGGGAGGAGGGAGAGTGGGACGGGAGGAGAGAGAGAGGGACGGGAGGAGGGAGAGAGGGACGGGAGGAGGGAGGGAGGGAGGGAAGGACGGGAGGAGGGAGGGAGGGAGGGAGGGACGGGAGAGAGGGAGGGACGGGAGGAGGGAGGGAGGGACGGGAGGGATGGGAGGAGGGAGAGTGGGACGGGAGGAGGGAGGGACGGGAGGAGGGAGGGAGGGACGGGAGGGATGGGAGGAGGGAGAGTGGGACGGGAGGAGGGAGGGACGGGAGGAGGGAGAGTGGGAGGGATGGGAGGAGGAGGGAGGGAGGGACGGAGGAGGGAGGGAGGAAGGACGGGAGGAGGGAGGGAGGGAGGGAGGGACGGGAGGAGAGAGAGAGGGACGGGAGGAGGGAGAGAGGGACGGGAGGAGGGAGGGAGGAGGGAAGGACGGGAGGAGGGAGGGAGGGACGGGAGGGATGGGAGGAGGGAGAGTGGGACGGGAGGAGGGAGGGACGGGAGGAGGGAGAGTGGGAGGGATGGGAGGAGGGAGGAGGGACGGGAGGAGGGAGGGAGGGAAGGACGGGAGGAGGGAGGGAGGGAGGGAGGGAGGGAGGGAGGGAGGGACGGGAGGAGAGAGAGAGGGACGGGAGGAGGGAGAGAGGGACGGGAGGAGGGAGGGAGGGAGGGAAGGACGGGAGGAGGGAGGGAGGGACGGGAGGGATGGGAGGAGGGAGAGTGGGACGGGAGGAGGGAGGGACGGGAGGAGGGAGAGTGGGAGGGATGGGAGGAGGGAGGGAGGGAGGGAAGGACGGGAGGAGGGAGGGAGGGACGGGAGGGATGGGAGGAGGGAGAGTGGGACGGGAGGAGGGAGGACGGGAGGAGGGAGAGTGGGAGGGATGGGAGGAGGGAGGGAGGGACGGGAGGAGGGAGGGAGGGAAGGACGGGAGGAGGGAGGGAGGGAGGGAGGGACGGGAGGAGGGAGAGTGGGACGGGAGGAGGGAGGGAGGGAGGTACGGGAGGGGGAGGGACGGGAGGAGGGAGGGAGGGAGGGACGGGGAGGAGGGAGGGAGGGAGGGAGGGACGGAGGAGGGAGGGACGGGAGGGACGGGAGGGAGGGACGGGAGGAGGGAGGGACGGGAGGAGGGACGGGAGGAGGGAGGAGGGAGGGAGGGACGGGAGGAGGGAGGGAGGCAGAGGAGGGAGAGAGAGAGGAGGGAGGGAGGGAGGGGGACGGGAGGAGGGAGGAGGGACGGGAGGAGGGAGAGTGGGACGGGAGGAGGGGAGGGAGGGAGGGAGGGACAGGAGGAGGGAGGGAGGGAGGGAGGGAGGGACAGGAGGAGGGAGAGTGGGACGGGAGGAGGAAGGGAGGGAGGGACGGGAGAGGAGGGAGGGAGGGAGGGACGGGAGGAGGGTGGGAGGGAGGGACGGGAGGAGAGGAGGAGGGACGGGAGGGACGGAGGGAAGGGAGGGACGGGAGGAGGGATGGGAGGAGGGAGGGAGGGACGGGAGGAGGGAGGGAGGAGGGACGGAGGAGGGAGGGAGGGACGGGAGGAGGGAGAGTGGGACGGGAGGAGGGAGGGAGGCAGGGAGGGAGGGAGAGGAGGAGGGAGGGAGGGAGGGAGGGAGGGAGGGACGGGAGGAGGAGGGAGGAGGGAGGAGGGGAGAGTGGGACGGGAGGAGGGAGGGAGGGAGGGACGGGAGGAGGGAGGGAGGGACGGGAGGGAGGAGGGAGGGAGGGAGGGAGGGAGGGAGGGACGGGAGGAGGGAGGGACGGGAGGAGGGACGGGAGGAGGGAGGGAGGGACGGGAGGAGGGAGAGTGGGACGGGAGGAGGGAGGGAGGCAGGCAGGCAGGGAGGGAGGGAGGGAGGGAGGGAGGGAGGGACGGGAGGAGGGAGGGAGGGACGGGAGGAGGGAGAGTGGGACGGGAGGAGGGAGGGAGGCAGGCAGGCAGGGAGGGAGGGAGGGAGGGAGGGAGGGACGGGAGGAGGGAGGGATAATTCTGGAAAAAAATCCAGAAAAACTCATGTCAAAAATGTTATAAATTGATTTGCATTTTAATGAGGGAAATAAGTATTTGACCCCCTCTCAATCAGAAAGATTTCTGGCTCCCAGGTGTCTTTTATACAGGTAACGAGCTGAGATTAGGAGCACACTCTTAAAGGGAGTGCTCCTAATCTCAGCTTGTTACCTGTATAAAAGACACCTGTCCACAGAATAAATTAATCAATCAGATTCCAAACTCTCCACCATGGCCAAGACCAAAGAGCTCTCCAAGGGTGTCAGGGACAAGATTGTAGACCTACACAAGGCTGGAATGGGCTACAAGACCATCGCCAAGCAGCTTGGTGAGAAGGTGACAACAGTTGGTGCGATTATTCGCAAATGGAAGAAACACAAAATAACTGTCAATCTCCCTCGGCCTGGGGCTCCATGCAAAATCTCACCTCGTGGAGTTGCAATGATCATGAGAACGGTGAGGAATCAGCCCAGAATTACACGGGAGGATCTTGTCAATGATATCAAGGCAGCTGGGACCATAGTCACCAAGAAAACAATTGGTAACACACTACGCCGTGAAGGACTTTAATCCTGCAGCGCCCGCAAGGTCCCCCTGCTCAAGAAAGCACATATACAGGCCTATCTGAAGTTTGCCAATGAACATCTGAATGATTCAGAGGAGAACTGGATGAAAGTGTTGTGGTCAGATGAGACCAAAATCGAGCTCTTTGCTATCAACTCAACTCGCCGTGTTTGGAGGAGGAGGAATGCTGCCTATGACCCCAATAACACCATCCCCACCATCAAACATGGAGGTGGAAACATTATGCTTTGGGGGTGTTTTTCTGCTAAGGGGACAGGACAACTTCACCGCATCAAAGGGACGATGGACGGGGCCATGTACCGTCAAATCTTGGGTGAGAACCTCCTTCCCTCAGCCAGGGCATTGAAAATGGGTCGTGGATGGGTATTCCAGCATGACAATGACCCAAAACACACGGCCAAGGCAACAAAGGAAAGGCTCAAGAAGAAGCACATTAAGGTCCTGGAGTGGCCTAGCCAGTCTCCAGACCTTAATCCCATAGAAAATCTGTGGAGGGAGCTGAAGGTTAGAGTTGCCAAACGTCAGCCTCGAAACCTTAATGACTTGGAGAAGATCTGCAAAGAGGAGTGGAACAAAATCCCTCCTAAAATGTGTGCAAACCTGGTGGCCAACTACAAGAAACATCTGACCTCTGTGATTACCAACAAGCGTTTTGCCACCAAGTACTAAGTCATGTTTTGCAGAGGGGTCAAATACTTATTTCCCTCATTAAAATGCAAATCAATTCATAACATTTTTGACATGCGTTTTTCTGGATTTTTTGGGGGTTATTCTGTCTCTCACTGTTCAAATAAACCTACCATTAAAATTATAGACTGATCATGTCTTTGTCAGTGGGCAAACGTACAAAATCAGCAGGGGATCAAATACTTTTTTCCCTCACTGTACTTGGGACAGATTATCCTAATTAAAATCACTTGGAGCGGATTTCCTGGTGTTAAAAAAAATAAAAGTCCAACAATGACAATTTACGCCAGTTGGGGAACCCTGCATTAGAATGACATTCTCAGAGAACGGGACAGGGCAACAACTCTTACAATTCCAACTATTGAATCCTGCAAAATACTGTTCTTAATTATAAAACTACCTTTTTTTACCAAAGCAGATACGTCTACGTCGGTCCGCTAATACTAGTAAAGGCCCAGTGCACTACTTTTGTGGAAAAAGATTATTCCATTTTTTTTTATATATATTTTTTTCCTTCCTGCTTCACACCAAGCCCCTCCCCTTTCTACTCACAACAACAAAGATGAGAGATCACTTCTTCCTTTCTGACACGCGGTTTCAACTCGCTATTTGCATTTGAGGTTTGGTCCAACAAAACAGGTCATATGGACACAACGAAACACATGGACACATTATTTTACGGTAATAGAGAAGTTAACCTTTCTAGCGATACCCTTTTAATGTATCAACTTCTCAAATCCCTCAGCCTTACCGTGCGGTAGTACAAACGGAAGTAGACACACATACTTCATCTAGCTAGCTTTTAGTTAGCTGAAACGCGAAGGAGAAAAACATGGCAAGATATCCGGCTAAACAAAACGCATCAGACGTTATACTAGCTGTCTAGTCTGTGTTTTATAAATGTGCAATAAGCATAAAACAATTATATAAGGAATTGGCAACTCGCGCTCATTCTAGGCCACTTGATTTCAACATGAACAATGTGGACAGACTAGCATGCTGTTCAAACAGTTGGGGACGGACAGAAGGGTGTGTTCATAACAATTCAACTGTTCTGCCTTGTTAGCTAGCAAAAAGTTGGCTAAACTTGAAATAGAAAGATTAGCTACTCACTAGCACATGGGCTTGTTCTTGAGAGATTGTTGATGAGACCAGTGTTAATTTTCTATAATGCCTGCTACAAGAAGTTAGTGATTATTAGTGATTGTGCATCATGCATGGTTCTGGTTAAATTTGTAACAAAATGGGCATTTTTATAGGCAGACTTGAAAGCCAGATCAGGGATTATTGCAAAAAAGCAGGTTAAACTATTTTAATTAAATAATGAATTGGTCTTATGGTTGTGGAGGGCATGTATTTAGCCTAGGTATAATTTCACAAGCCCTGAATTCATTATTATTGCTGAGAAAACATTTGAAAAATCGAGCCATATCGCCCAGCCCTAATCAAAGGTAGTGCACTACGTAAGGAATAGGGTGCCATTTGGGAGAATCCCACAAACCTTCAAAACCTTCTGACTCAGCTAATCAAGACTAGGTGACCTTTGACCCCTGGTGAGATCAGGAAATGGTTAACAGACAATACAGGTCAAGTAGCTGGTGCTGCCTTGCCAAGTCCTATAGCGCTAAGACAACTCTGGCCTATTTCTTTATCCTTATGATCTTCCATGGTTCCTTTACAGGTTGACCTCTGTAACATATGATACCTGAGGCACCTGTGGCTTCAGTCAGTCTGCATCTAGGGTATTCTATGTACAGTCTTCAACAACCACCCTTCCTTGTCTCCACACACCAAACCAAGACATTCTCTACACTGTACATCTACTCTGTCAGATCTGAACTGTCGGGGTGACTGTTAGGGTCAAGGGGCAGCTCTTTTTACAATGTCAGTAGTCCTCCGTCTGTGTGTGTGATGGTCTGAATGGAGGCCCTTGTGTGCCCGGTCGATAGCCCCTAGCCCTGTGTCTGGCTCTAGCTCCATTGTTCCAGGGTGGTTAGGGGGCTGTCCTGGCTGACGGGGCCCAGAGAGGCTGCAGCCAGCTGGGGAAGGAGAGAGGGAGCTTTGGCTTCTCTCTGGGTCTCAGGTACAACAAAGTACTTTGTGTTTTCCCTTCTCCTTGGTCCTCACGTTGCTCAGTCATCGTGGGTAAATACTCCTCTCTTGTGCACACACTATTACAGATACGAACACACACACACACACACACATAGATATGAACACACACACACATAAATACAAACACACACACACATAAATACAAACACACACTGATACAAACACACACTGATACAAACACACACTGATACAAACACACACTGATACAAACACACACTGATAAGAACACACAGATGCTACAAGTCTCTCTCACTGACTATCTTCCTCTCTACTACTCTCCCTCTCTCCCTCATCTTCCTCTCTCCTACTCTCCCTCTCCCTTCCTCTCTCCTACTCTCCCTGTCGTCTTCCTCTCTCCTACTCTCCCTCTCTCTCCCTCCTTGTCTTCCTCTCTCCTACTCTCCCTCTCTCTCCCTCCTTGTCTTCCTCCCTCTCTCTCCCTCCTTGTCTTCCTCTCTCCTACTCTCCCTCTCTCCATCCTTGTCTTCCTCTCACTCTCTCCATCCCTGTCCTTGTTTAAGTGTGTGTGTAATGGTGTGTGTGCGTGTGTGTTGTAGCAGCTGGTTTGTGTTGTTTGAGGTGGGGCCTTCTTAATGACGTTAAAGGTCGTATGAGGTCACAGCGTGACCTGTCAGAGAGGAAACAAGAGGAGCCCTTATCATGGCCAACACACTACAGAAAGACCCTCTGTCTCAGACGAGATAGATACCTACCCCTCACTGTACATGGAAAATCTCTCTCCGTCTCTCTCCCTCCATCTCACTCACTCTCTCCCTCTCTAATTATTTGGGAATTCACCAAAAAGAAACTGCCCCTCCCCCCTCAGAATAAAATACACAAGGTTCTTGTAAGAAGACAAAAAAAGATAAGGAGAGAGAGAGGGAGAGAAACAGAGGCCCTCTGTCAGGTCTAAAGGGGACAGAGTGGTATTGTTCCCCTTCTCTCCTCTCCTCCCTTCATCCCTCCTGATTCACCTGGAAACAAACCCTTTTATTGAGGGCCGGCGGCCATCTTTGATTAGAGGGAATGACTCAGCGAAGACGGACCGCAAAGTGTGTGTGTGGGCACACTATGTATGGTGTGTGTGTGTGTGTTAGGGGCTGTGCTATGTAGTCTTACCTCATGGTCAGGTATTTCAGAGGCCAGTGTTTGTCCAGAATGGACGCAGTCAGGTAGGTCCAACAACGAGCCGTTTTGGCAAGGTTATACCCTCCTAGAGCGAGAGAGAGGGGGGGGGGAGCAAAAGAGAGGGGAGAGAGCGAGAGAGGGAGGCGGAAGAGAGAGAGAAAGAGAGAGAACGAGAGAGAGGGAAGGAAAGCGAAAGAGCGAGAGAGGGGGGAGAGAGAGAGACCGAAAGAGAACAAGAGAGGGGGAGAAAGAGCGTAAGAGAGCGAGAGAGCGAGATGGGAGAGAGAGAGAGAGAGAGAGAGAGAGAGAGAGAGAGAGAGAGAGAGAGAGAGAGAGAGAGAGAGAGAGAGAGAGAGAGAGAGAGAGAGAGAGAGAGAGAGAGAGAGAGAGAGAGAGAGAGAGAGAGAGAGAGAGAGAGAGAGAGAGAGAGAGAGAAAAAAATAGAAGGATTGTAGTGAGTAAAACGGCTTCATTTTACTGAACAGTTATCATCTGGTACAGCAGCCTGGATCTGGACTGTCCTGGACCGACCTCCTCCCAGTAGCAGCCTGGATCTGGACTGTCCTGGACCGACCTCCTCCCAGTAGCAGCCTGGATCTGGACTGTCCTGGACCGACCTCCTCCCAGTAGCAGCCTGGATCTGGACTGTCCTGGACCGACCTCCTCCCAGTAGCAGCCTGGATCTGGACTGTCCTGGACCGACCTCCTCCCAGTAGCAGTGTGGATCTGGGCTGTCCTGGACCGACCTCCTCCCAGTAGCAGTGTGGATCTGGCCTGTCCTGGACCGACCTCCTCCCAGTAGCAGTGTGGATCTGGGCTGTCCTGGACCGACCTCCTCCCAATAGCAGTCTGAAGCTGGACTGTCCTGGACCGACCTCCTCTCAGTAGCAGTGTGGATCTGGACTGTCCTGGACCGACCTCCTCCCAGTAGCAGTGTGGATCTGGACTGTCCTGGACCGACCTCCTCCCAGTAGCAGCCTGGATCTGGACTGTCCTGGACCGACCTCCTCCCAGTAGCAGTGTGGATCTGGACTGTCCTGGACCGACCTCCTCCCAGTAGCAGTGTGGATCTGGACTGTCCTGGACCGACCTCCTCCCAGTAGCAGTGTGGATCTGGACTGTCCTGGACCGACCTCCTCCCAATAGCATTGTGGGTAGGTGCCAGTCTAGTATGTGTCGTAGACTCTGTGCCACCCCGACAGGGGTCATGTTGAAGGAACACATGGGGTCACCAGCCATGGTGTCAGCTCCCAGCTGCATCACTACTGCTTCCGGGTTAAACAATGTCTGCACCTCCTTCATCACACTGATGATGACAATAATCACAACTTTAATAGTTAATCTAACATTAATTAACTTCATCTAACATACTGTAAAATACATATCATAATCTGACTATAACAATTACAATCATTACAGACTGACAACTTAATCCAATGCAATATGTAATCTAACATATAAACCATAGAATGGACAACGTTATAATTTTACTAAACAAAAACGTTTGTATTTTCTCTACAGTTGCAAAGCCTCAACAAAACAATGAACATGCAACCCTAGCTTTTTAAATGTCTGTTACTGACAATGTGAAGCATTATGGAAATGGTTTTGTACCTTGTGAAGACCTGGAAGTATCTGTCGTCATTGATGCCGTCATCCAGATGGACGTTGACGGCGTACCAGCGTCCTTTACCCAGGTCTCCTGTACCTACAACAGGGCAGCAGGGTTACTACGGGTGTGTGGGTGGGTGTTTCAAGTGCATTGGGTATCAATGTTTCTCAAATACCAATCCCTCAGATGGTTAACAGACAAGGATGTAGCCATGTAGTCATTTTTCAAATGCTACTTCTAATGTTTAGCTGTCCCCCAAGGAGGAAGGACCATAGCTTGTTGGTAGCTACCAGCAAACAAAGGGCCATAGTTTCACTGGCACAATAAAGGTTGAGGTCATCAGAATTAGCAGTAGCCACTGACCCGGGAAGAATCCAGGAGAGAACTTGTGCAGCGACACGGTCATCACTTTAGAGGTAAAACTGAAGGCATCTTCCACACCTGAGAGAAGTATCTAAAAATACACAATAACTTATCTTATTGACAGACTAAAAATTATAAATCAACCTTGATGAACCTTTTGTATCCACTTACAGTACTACACAATATTGACACAATATCAATGCACATTCAGATGTGCGTGTTTGTCCATTGGTGTATGTGAGAGACAGGGAAAGGTGTGTGTACCGTCTCCATGGTGAAGGTCCACGTCGACGTACAGAACTCTCTCGTATTTCTCCCTCAGCTTGAGAATCCCTAGCACCGCATCATTCACATAACAGAACCCTGACGCCTCATCCCTGAGAGAGAGAGAGAAAAAAAGAGAGAGAAAGAGAGACAGAAAGAGAGACAGAGAGAGAGAGAGAGAGAAAGAGAGAGAGAGAGAGAGAGAAAGAGAGCAAGAGCGAGAGAGAGAGCAGGTTAACAGTCCCAGACAGAGAAACAGTCCCAGACAGAGAAACAGTCCCAGACAGAGAAACAGTCCCAGACAGAGAGAGAAACAGTCCCAGACAGAGAGAGAAACAGTCCCAGACAGAGAGAGAAACAGTCCCAGACAGAGAGAGAAACAGTCCCAGACAGAGAGAGAAACAGTCCCAGACAGAGAGAGAAACAGTCCCAGACAAAGAGAGAAACAGTCCCAGACAGAGAGAGAGAAACAGTCCCAGACAGAGAGAGAAACAGTCCCAGACAGAGAGAGAGAAACAGTCCCAGACAGAGAGAGAGAAACAGTCCCAGACAGAGAGAGAAACAGTCCCAGACAGAGAGAGAAACAGTCCCAGACAGAGAGAGAAACAGTCCCAGACAGAGAGAGAAACAGTCCCAGACAGAGAGAGAAACAGTCCCAGACAGAGAGAGAGAGAAACAGTCCCAGACAGAGAGAGAGAAACAGTCCCAGACAGAGAGAGAGAAAGTCCCAGACAGAGAGAGAGAAACAGGCCCAGACAGAGAGAGAGAGAAACAGTCCCAGACAGAGAAACAGTCCCAGACAGAGAGAGAAACAGTCCCAGACAGAGAGAGAAACAGTCCCAGACAGAGAGAGAGAAACAGTCCCAGACAGAGAGAGAAACAGTCCCAGACAGAGAGAGAAACAGTCCCAGACAGAGAGAGAGAAACAGTCCCAGACAGAGAGAGAAACAGTCCCAGACAGAGAGAGAGAAACAGTCCCAGACAGAGAGAGAGAAACAGTCCCAGACAGAGAGAGAAACAGTCCCAGACAGAGAGAGAAACAGTCCCAGACAGAGAAACAGTCCCAGACAGAGAGAGAAACAGTCCCAGACAGAGAGAGAAACAGTCCCAGACAGAGAGAGAAACAGTCCCAGACAGAGAGAGAAACAGTCCCAGACAGAGAGAGAAACAGTCCCAGACAGAGAAACAGTCCCAGACAGAGAGAGAGAAACAGTCCCAGACAGAGAAACAGTCCCAGACAGAGAGAGAAACAGTCCCAGACAGAGAGAGAGAAACAGTCCCAGACAGAGAGAGAAACAGGCCCAGACAGAGAGAGAGAAACAGTCCCAGACAGAGAGAGAAACAGGCCCAGACAGAGAGAGAGAAACAGTCCCAGACAGAGAGAGAAACAGGCCCAGACAGAGAGAGAAACAGGCCCAGACAGATGAGAGGGTAAGAGACAGAGAGAAAGACAAGGATAGGAAGAGAAGTGAGATAGTGTGAGGACAGAAAGTACCAAGAAGGACCTCTAACTTACATGATTTATTCAACAACATTTAACTGTTTTTCTTATAGAAATCACTCATCAGCATTTCTCCTGGTCCTTCCCCTGTCCTCTTATTCTTGGTGTGGTGCCAGCCTCCGTCAGGGTGGCACCACCCACCACTGCACCACCGGACAGTCATAACCTGGGAAGAGGGGGATGGAGGAATGGGGGGGTATAGGGGTGAGGGAGAAAGAAAGGGATGGAGGTGGGATGGAGAGGGAGGAAAGGGAGATGGAGGGAGTGAGAGAGAGATAAGGTAAAGGACAGAGGAAGAGATGGAAAAGGAGAGGGGGAGAGAGAGAGAGAGAGAGAGAGAGAGAGAGAGAGAGAGAGAGAGAGAGAGAGAGAGAGAGAGAGAGAGAGAGAGAGAGAGAGAGAGAGAGAGAGAGAGAGGAAGGACCAGACAGAGGTGTGGAGGAGAAACAAAGGGAGGAAGAGAGAGGCGGAAGAGAAAGAGAGACAATGAAAAGGAAGGGTGTTGGAGGGGGGATATGGAGAGATGGGGAAGACAGAGAAAACACATATGGTGAGATTGAGATGTTTTTTTCTAATAGAAAGGTTGGCAGAAGATGAGTGTTCCCCATCCAATGATACCGGACTGAGGTTGCATCCTTCCCACAGGCTCCCACCCACAGACCTGGATAACATAAGTAACCTACGGGGGCAAAGGAAAGTAGCGTCTAACCGTCAGCATCAATCTGTTATTTATACCTTCAAATATATAACTGGAGGGTTTTTAATGTAGATTCATAAAGTAACCATATTTAGTGTGTTGTCAATCAACCTTTTGCCAAGTGGAGGCAATGGGAGGTGGGTCATTTTTATCTGGTGTTAGAGCACCCTCTACTGTCAGCAAATAAACATTACATGAAGTGACAACGGTACTCTCTCCCATCTCTCATTTATTGATGTCTGTCAAACTAAGCTCCAGGGACCCTGTCCTTCCCTCTCCTCTTACCCAGGCCAAAGTCTCCAGACTGGGGGGGTCATCATTGTCTCCGTCCTGGCTGATTTTGTGGAGGTGCTCCAGGTAGGCGTCTGTGTGGAACTTGGCCATCTCCATAATGGTCGCAACACGGGGCTTCACAACACTGAGAGAGATAGATGGAACACAGACACTGATAGACTGTTCCAAAGCATTCTGTTCAACCATGATTACTTTAAGACACTATAGAGCCGGCGCAAGATATGGGTCGGAAAACGTACCTCAATGCAGGGATGGGATGTGACACTGTACTCCAAATTTGACCTTTATCCACACTGTTTCACTGAGGAATACTGGAAACGCTGCTTGTTTTCCTGGAAAACTACCCTTCACATCTTCACGCTAGCTAGCAATAGCCACCGCAGCTATTTTGAAATTGCAGTGTCAGCCAATCAGCTCCTTTGTGCCATTCCATAATGGCTGCTGTGTTTACTGTTAGCTAGCATGAGGACGAAAAGGGTAGTATTTCAATCTTCTCGATGGAGCATTGTGGATAATGGCATATCCCATCCCTGCATTGAGGTACGTTTTCCGACCCATATCTCGACCTGGCTCCATGGTGTCTTAATGTAACCACGGTTGCGTTTCGACCCCAGTGCAGCTCAGTGTAAACAAGCGTAACGGTAGGGTCAGTATCTTCTGGCAAAGGTCATGGTTCATTTAGCTACTGCGCCTTCAGAAAGTATTCCCACCCCTTGAATTTTTCCACATTTTGTTGTGGGATTAAAATGGATTTATTTGTCATTTTTTGGGCAACGATCTACGCAAAATACTTTTGTTGTAAAAATGTTTTGTAATAATCTGGATTAGATAAGTATTAAACCCCTTAGTCAATACATGTTAGAATCACCTTTGGCAGCGATTACAACTGTGACTCTTTCTCGGTAAGTCTCTAAGAGCTTTGCATCCCTGAATTGTACAATATTTGCAGATTTTCTTTAATTTTTATTCTTCATCCTCTGTCAAATTGGTTGTTGATCATTGCTAGACAGCCATTTTCAAGTCTTGCCATAGATTTTCAAGCCGATTGAAGTCAAAACTGTAACTAGGCCTCTCAGGAACATTTAATGTCTTCTTGGTAAGCAACTCGTGTGTTTGGGCTTGTGTTTTCGGCTACTGTCCTGCTGAAAGGTGAATTAGTGTGCCATCACAGCAACCAGTGAAGAACACCATTGAGAATTGTATTGAGACACCATCCAAAGCGTAATTAATAACTTCACCAAAGGGATTTTCAAGGTCTACTTTTTTTTTTTTTTTTACCCATCTACCAATAGGTGCCCTTCTTTGCGAGACATTGGAAAACCTCCCTGGTCTTTGTGGTTAAATCTGTTTTTGAAATTCACTGCTCGACTCAGGGACCTTACAGAGAATACGTGTCTGAGGTACAGAGATGAGATAGTGTTTAACATGATTTTTGAATGACTATTTATTTCTTATTATACACTTCTTATGTGACTTGTTAAGCACATTTTTACTCCTGAACTTATTTAGGCTTATTTATTGACTCAAGACATTTCAGCTTTTCATTTTTTATTAATTCGTAAAACATTTCGAAAAACATAATTCCACTTTGACATTATGGGGAATTGGGTGTAGGCCAGTGACAAAAAAAAATCTCAATTTAATAAAATGTTCAATTCAGGCTGTAACACAACGAAATGTGGAAAAAGGCGAGGGGGTGCAAATACTTTCTGAAGGCACTGTAGCCAGAGAGGAAGAGAGAGGCACTCCGCGGAAAATCTGTCTCCATCCAGCAGGTGGCGTTGTTTCGTTGTTTCGCCCGACCAAACAAGGAGTTTTGTATGGAGGTCAATGATTGTCGAATTTGTTCAACCAAAAAATGAATGCCATATTTGCTACATTACTTTTATTTGATCGAATAGAAGTTTCGTAATGCTTAAGTTATGAGTGTACTGATATAAGTAGGACACGTGACATCCCGGCAACTTTGAGAGAAAAAAACACTTTATATTGGAGTTGTCTAGATATGACTATGTATGTTCATGACATGAGGTTAGTAGCGTAGCATATCTCTCAATTGAATACATGCAGTTGACGTCAACAAACTCATCAAATATTCAAAATTGGATTACAATATTAAATGTATCCACCAATACAAAAAAAAAAGCATAGGCGGGAGCTAGACAGCGACTCCCATTGTTAGGGCGGAGAGACATGTATCTTGTCAGTATATCCATAATATTTGCTGTAGCCAACTGGCTCTGGTCCACCTCATACTGGCTACCCGGACTATTTGCATTGTCTCCCCCACCCCCTCTTTTACGCTGCTGCTACTCTGTGTATTATCTATGCATAGTCACTTTAACTCTACCCACATGTACATATTACCTCAATTACCTCGACTAACCGGTTCCCCCCACATTGACTCTGTACCGGTACCCCTGTACAGTAGGGGAAAAAAGTATTTAGTCAGCCACCAATTGTGCAAGTTCTCCCACTTAAAAAGATGAGAGAGGCCTGTAATTTTCATCATAGGTACATGTCAACGATGACAGACAAAATGAGAAAAAGAAATCCAGAAAATCACATTGTAGGATTTTTAATGAATTTATTTGCAAATTATGCTGGAAAATAAGTATTTGGTCAATAACAAAAGTTTCTCAATACTTTGTTATATACCCTTTGTTGGCAATGACACAGGTCAAACGTTTTCTGTAAGTCTTCACAAGGTTTTCACACACTGTTGCTGGTATTTTTGCCCATTCATCCATGCAGATCTCCTCTAGAGCAGTGATGTTTTGGGGCTGTCGCTGGGCAACACAGACTTTCAACTCCTTCCAAAGATTTTCTATGGGGTTGAGATCTGGAGACTGGCTAGGCCACTCCAGGACCTTGAAATGCTTCTTACGAAGCCACTCCTTCGTTGCCTGGGCAGTGTGTTTGGGATCATTGTCATGCTGAAAGACCCAGCCACGTTTCATCTTCAATGCCCTTGCTGATGGAAGGAGGTTTTCACTCAAAATCTCACGATACATGGCCCCATTCATTCTTTCCTTTACACGGATCAGTCGTCCTGGTCCCTTTGCAGAAAAACAGCCCCAAAGCATGATGTTTCCACACCCATGCTTCACAATAGGTATGGTGTTCTTTGGATGCAACTCAGCATTCTTTGTCCTCCAAACACGACGAGTTGAGTTTTTACCAAAAAAGTTCTATTTTGGTTTCATCTGACCATATGACATTCTCCCAATCCTCTTCTGGATCATCCAAATGCACTCTAGCAAACTTCAGACGGGCCTGGACATGTACTGGCTTAAGCAGGGGGACACGTCTTGCACTGCAGGATTTGAGTCCCTGGCGGCGTAGTGTGTTACTGATGGTAGGCTTTGTTACTTTGGTCCCAGCTCTCTGCAGGTCATTCACTAGGTCCCCCCGTGTGGTTCTGGGATTTTTGCTCACCGTTCTTGTGATCATTTTGACCCCACCGGGTGAGATCTTGCGTGGAGCCCCAGATCGAGGGAGATTATCAGTGGTCTTGTATGTCTTCCATTTCCTAATAATTGCTCCCACAGTTGATTTCTTCAAACCAAGCTGCTTACCTATTGCAGATTCAGTCTTCCCAGCCTGGTGCAGGTCTACAATTTTGTTTCTGGTGTCCTTTGACAGCTCTTTGGTCTTGGCCATAGTGGAGTTTGGAGTGTGACTGTTTGAGGTTGTGGACAGGTGTCTTTTATACTGATAACAAGTTCAAACAGGTGCCATTAATACAGGTAACGAGTTGAGGACAGAGGAGCCTCTTAAAGAAGAAGTTACAGGTCTGTGAGAGCCAGAAATCTTGCTTGTTTGTAGGTGACCAAATACTTATTTTCCACCATAATTTGCAAATAAATTCATAAAAAATCCTACAATGTGATTTTCTGTAAAAAAAAATCTCATTTTGTCTGTCATAGTTGACGTGTACCTATGATGAAAATTACAGGCCTCTCTCATCTTTTTAAGTGGGAGAACTTGCACAATTGGTGGCTGACTAAATACTTTTTTTCCCCACTGTATGAATTCCAGAAGATAAAAGCGGGAGTAGGCTAATTGGCAAATGTGAAAAAAGTATTGTAGTTTCCATCTAACGCTTAAACACTGATATTTTAATTGCATAATCATCTTAAAACTAGCCCTACATCTTAATGGCTTGGCTCAGCACACACACGCACACACACACACACACACACACACACACACACACACACACACACACACACACACACACACACACACACCATAACACTACAGTACTGAAAGACAGCATGAATTACAGTATTGCAGAAAGTATCTTGTGAAGTTTTCAACAGAGTTGCTCTACCCGGTGTTAGAACTCTGAACTTCGGCTACAAAAAGATGCCACATTGTTGGTTCTTAATTGACAGAAATGAGCATGTGAGAGCGATAAATTGTAAATGTAATCAAAACTGTTGCCCCTACAAACATATTCAGTCAGAAAAGTTGGGAAGTCTAATGGTCACTTAATGGATACTGTAGTCTCGTTGTTATCCGACGCCTAGATTTTGAGCTAGGTCGGAACTAGAAATTGTATTTATTTTTAACGACCCTGTTAAAAATCCAGTTTGTGGTTCTCGGTAACAGCCGGACGGCTCATGACGAGAGGGTGATTTTCATCGATATTGGTATCATATTGGTTTAGCTACTGTATGATGGAGATTTCAATGTAACATTGAGCTTCAATCATAGCCTACAGTGTCTTCAGAAAGTATTCACACCCCATAATGTCAAAGTGGAATTATATTTTTAGATATTTTTATAAATTAATCAAAAATGAAAAGCTGAAATGACTTGAATCAATGAGTATTCAACCCCTTTGTTATGCCAAGCCTAAATAAGTTCAGGTGTAAAGATTTGCTTAACAATTGACATGGACTCACTCTGTGTGCAATAATAGTGTTTAACATGATTTTTGAATGACTGCCTCATCTCTGTACCCCACACACAATTATCTGTAAGGTCCCTCAGTCAAGCAGTGATTTTCAAACACAGATTCAACCACAAACACCAAATCAAATCAAATTTTATTTGTCACATACACGTGTTTAGCAGATGTTATTGCGGGGGTAGCGAAATGCTTGTGCTTCTAGCTCCGACAGTACAGTAATATATAACAAGTAATATCTAACAGTTTCACAACATATTGTCAGATATGTGTTGATATGGATGCGGTGGTTGAGTCAATCGCAGGACACAGAGGATAAGTCAAGACGACTTTACTAATACTTGTAAATAGACACAAAATAAACGGCCTCAAACACTGGAGGCGAACAAAATACGCGCAGTGCGTAAAACAACAACGAGAGTCGAAATACGCGTAGTGCGTAAAATACTATACAAAGCCAAGGCACCGAACCTATCAACACACGACATGTGGAACAGTAACACACAACTACAAAACATAACACAGGGAAACTTATAGGTGACATAATCATGACAGAATACGAAACAGGTGCACTAAACTAGACATGACAAAACAAACATCGAAAACATCAAACGGTGGCAGCTAGTACTCCGGGGACGACGAACGCCGAAGCCTGCCCGAACAAGGAGGAGGAGCAGCCTCGGCGGTATTCGTGACACATATACCCAATACACACAAAACTAGTAAGGAATGGGATTTAAGAATATATACATTTATGGACAAGCAATGACAGAGCAGCATGGACTAAGATACAGTAGAATATTATAGAATATAATTCAGTATATACATATGAGATGAGTAGTGCAAGATATGTAAACATTATTAAAGTGACTAGTGTTCCATTTCTTAAAGTGGCCAGTGATTTCAATAGGCAGCAGCAGCCTCTAATGTGCTAGTGATGGCTATATAACAGTCTGATGGCGTTGAGATAGAAGCTGTTTTTCATTCTCTCGGTCCCAGCTTTGATGCACCTGTACTGACCTCGCCTTCTGGATGATAGCGGGGTGAACAGGCAGTGGCTCGGGTGGTTGATATCCTTGTTGATCTTTTTGGCCTTCCTGTGACATCGGGTGCTGTAGGTGTCTTGGAGGGCGGGTAGTTTGCCCGGTAATGCGTTCGGCAGACCGCACCACCCTCTGGAGAGCCCTGCAGTTGTGGGCGGTGCAGTTGCCGTACCAGGTGGTGATACAGCCCGACAGGATGCTCTCAATTGTGCATCTGTAAAAGTTTGTGAGGGTTTTAGGTGTCATGCCAAATTTCTTCAGCCTCCTGAGGTTGAAGAGGCTCTGTTGCACCTTCTTCACCACACTGTCTGCGTGGGTGGTCCATTTCAGTTTGTCAGTGATGTGTACGCCAAGGAACTTGAAGCTTTCCACCTTCTCCACTGCGGTCCCGTCGATGTGGATAGGGGGGTGCACCCTTTGCTGTTTCCTGAAGTCCACGATCATCTCCTTTGTTTTGTGGATGTTGAGTGAGAGGTTATTGTCCTGGCACCACACTCCCAGAGCCCTCACCTCCTCCCTGTAGGCAGTCTCGTCATTGTTGGTAATCAAGCCTACTCCTGTTGTGTCGTCTGCAAACTTGATGATTGAGCTGGAGGCGTGCTTGGCCATGCAGTCATGGGTAAACAGGGAGTACAGGAGGGGGCTGAGCACGCACCCATGTGGGGCCCAATTGTTGAGGATCATTGAAGTGGAGATGTTGTTTCCTACCTTCACCACCTGGGGGCGGCCCGTCAGGAATTCCAGCACCCAGTTGCACAGGGCGGGGATCAGACCCAGGGCCTCAAGCTTAATGATGAGCTTGGAGGGTACTATGGTGTTGAATGCTGAGCTATAGTCGATGAACAGCATTCTTACATAGGTAATCCTCTTGTCCAGATGGGATAGGGCACCTATTGGTGGTTTTTCCAATGCCTCGCAAAGAAGGGCACCTATTGGTAGTTGGGTAAAAATAAAGCAGACATTGAATATCCCTTTGCGCATGATGAAGTTATTAATTACACTTTGGATGGTGTATCAATAAATCCAGTCACTACAAACATACAGGCGTGTTGATAGGGGACAGAATGCGGTCGGACCATCATATAATAGGCATATACATTACTCTGACTGAATTTCCACGTGGGCGAGGATATTGGAAATTTAATCAAAGCCTATTAGATGATAATTTATTTATAATTAGAACAAAGGAATTTATAACTGACTTTTTCCAACATAACATAGGTACAGCGAATCCCCTTATTGTATGGGACACCTTTAAATGTGCCTTTAGAGGCCATGCAATTCAGTACTCATCTCGAAAACAAAAGCAATTTAGGTCAAAAGAGTTTATACTAAGAAAGGAAATAGAAAGTCTAACAGAACAGATAGATGGCAATAAAAACTGTAACATAGAGGCTCAGAATAAATTAGAGGAAAAACAAAAAGAAATGGAAAAACTTATTCAAGAAAGATCAAGTGTAATATATTATAAAAATAAAGCAAACTGGATGGAATATGGGGAAAAATGCACAAAATTCTTTTTTAATCTTCAACATAGGAATGCTACCAAAAAGAACTTAATGAAACTGGTTACAATTGACGGAGTCACCCATAATTCACCTAACGATATTTTGAATGAAGAAACAAAGTATTTTAAGCATATGTTTTCTTTTCAGTCGCCTCCATCTCCTGTAACTGAAGCTAATTGTAGAGATTTTTTTTCTATTGATAATGTCAAATTAACAGCCACACAGAAAGACTCATGTGAAGGTGAAATTACAGAGGAGGAACTTCTGGATGCAATTAAAGACTTTAAGTCTGGGAAAACTCCAGGGTTGGATGGCATACCAATCGAGGTATACCAAACCTTTTTTGATATACTAAGAGGACCGTTATTAGTATGTTTTAACCACTCCTATGTAAATGGTAGATTATCTGACACTCAAGAAGAAGGTCTGATCTCATTATTACTGAAACAGGATACAAGTGGAAAATATAAAGATCCAGTCCATTTACAAAATTGGAGGCCCCTTACACTTCAGTGTTGTGATGCAAAAATCCTAGCAAAATGTATAGCGCATAGAATTAAAAAGGTATTGTCGGATATTATTCATTCTAATCAGACAGGTTTTTTACATGGAAGATACATTGGAGATAATATAAGGCAAGTATTGGAAACAATAGAACACTATGGAAAATATGGGAAACCAGGCCTGTGTCACACCCTGGCTCTGGGACTCATTATGTTGAGCCAGGGTGTGTGCATTCTATGTGTTCATTTTCTATGTTGGGTTGTATTTCTTTGTTTGAAGGAGTGACTCCCAATCAGAGGTAACGAGTGTCAGCTGTTGGCTCGTTGTCTCTGATTGGGAGCCATATTTAAACTGTGTGTTTTCACCTTGTGTTTGTGGGTTTTTGTTCCTTGTCAGTCTTTGTTACTGTGGACTTTACGATTCGTCTATTGTTTTGGTACTTTAATTAATAAAGTCTATCATGTTCGCTCAACACGCTGCGTATTGGTCTACTCCTTTGGAAGACGATCGTGACAGAAAAACCCACCATACTACGACCAAGCAGCGTGTCCAGGAACAGGCAGCCTGGACGTGGGAGCAGCGTCGGAGGGACGAGAGGCACCCCCAAGAACCCACCAGGTTACGGGGGCCACTGGTCAAAGTAGGGAAAGGAGGTGTAGAGGCACGGCGAGAGGTACTGGGGTGTGTTACCAGTCCGGTCCGGCCCGTTCCAGTTCCCGGAGTAGAGCCAGTGGTGTGTGTCCCCAGTACGGTCCGGCCTGTTACGGCCCCTCGCACCAAATGGACGGTGCGCGTCTCCAGCCCAGCCCGGCCTGTTCCTGCCACCCGCACTAAGTCTACGGTGCGCGTCGCCAGCCCGACCCGGCCTGTTCCTGCCACTCGCACCAAACCTACGGTGTGCGTCGACAGCCCTGTCCGGCCCAGTCCTGCTCCCCGCACCAAGTCTACGGTGTGCGTCGACAGCCCTGCCCGACCTGTTCCTGCTCCACGCACCAGGTCTACGGTGTGCGTCGACAGCCCTGTCCGGCCCAGTCCTGCTCCCCGCACCAAGTCTACGGTGTGCGTCGACAGCCCTGCCCGACCTGTTCCTGCTCCACGCACCAAGTCTACGGTGTGCGTCGACAGCCCAGTCCGGCCCGTTCCTGCTCCCCGCACCAAGTCTACGGTGTGCGTCGACAGCCCTGCCCGACCTGTTCCTGCTCCACGCACCAAGTCTACGGTGTGCGTCGACAGCCCTGTCCGGCCCAGTCCTGCTCCCCGCACCAAGTCTACGGTGTGCGTCGACAGCCCTGCCCGACCTGTTCCTGCTCCACGCACCAAGTCTACGGTGTGCGTCGACAGCCCAGTCCGGCCCGTTCCTGCTCCCCGCACCAAGTTGGTGGTGCGTTTCGTCAGCCCTGTCCGGCCCAATCCTGCTCCCCGCACCAAGTCTGTGGTGCGTTTCGTCAGCCCTGTCCGGCCCGTTCCTGCTCCCCGCACCAAGTCTGTGGTGCGTGTCGTCAGCCCTGTCCGGCCCGTTCCTGCTCCCCGCACCAAGTCTGTGGTGCGTTTCGTCAGCCCTGTCCGGTCCGGTCCCGCTCTCCGCACCAAGTCAGGGGTGCGCTTCATCAGCCCGGTCCGGCCCATTCCTGCTCCCCGCGCCAAGGCAGTGGTGCGCGTCGTCAGCCTGGTAAGGCCCGTTCGTCCTCCACGCACCAAGCCAGGGGCGCGTGTCGTCAGTCTGGCTCCGGCCGGCGGGGCTAGACAGGACCAGGGGTACTTTGGGGGGTTGGAGAGGAGGTGGGGATCAAGGCCGGAGCCAGAACCGCCACCGAGGAGGTATGCCCGCCCAGCCCTCCCCTGTTTTGGTTAGTTGAGGCGCGGTCGCAGTCCGCGCCTTTAGGGGGGGGTTCTGTCACACCCTGGCTCTGGGACTCATTATGTTGAGCCAGGGTGTGTGCATTCTATGTGTTCATTTTCTATGTTGGGTTGTATTTCTTTGTTTGAAGGAGTGACTCCCAATCAGAGGTAACGAGTGTCAGCTGTTGGCTCGTTGTCTCTGATTGGGAGCCATATTTAAACTGTGTGTTTTCACCTTGTGTTTGTGGGTTTTTGTTCCTTGTCAGTCTTTGTTACTGTGGACTTTACGATTCGTCTATTGTTTTGGTACTTTAATTAATAAAGTCTATCATGTTCGCTCAACACGCTGCGTATTGGTCTACTCCTTTGGAAGACGATCGTGACAGCCTGCTATTCATAGCAGACTTCGAAAAGGCATTTGATAAAGTTCGACTGGAATTTATATATAAATGCCTGGAGCATTTCAATTTTGGAGAATCTCTTATAAAATGGGTCAAAATCATGTATAGTAACCCTAGGTGTAAAATAGTAAATAATGGCTATTTCTCAGAAAGTTTTAAACTGTCAAGAGGAGTGAAACAAGGTTGTCCACTATCGGCATATCTATTTATTGTGGCCATCGAGATGTTAGCTATTAAAATCAGATCCAATAATAATATCAGAGGATTAGAAATACAGGGCTTAAAAACAAAGGTGTCATTGTACGCAGATGATTCATGTTTTCTTTTAGATCCACAACTAGAATCCCTCCACAGCCTCATAGAGGATCTAGATACATTTTCTAGCCTCTCTGGATTAAAACCAAATTATGACAAATGTACTATATTACGTATTGGATCACTAAAAAATACAATTTTTACATTACCATGTAGTTTACCAATAAAATGGTCTGATGGTGATGTGGATATACTCGGAATACATATCCCAAAGGAAATAAATGATCTCACTTCAATAAATTTTAATAGAAAGTTAGCAAAAATAGATAAGATCTTACTACCATGGAAAGGAAAATACCTGTCAATTTGTGGAAAAATCACCCTGATTAACTCTTTAGTATTATCCCAGTTTACCTATTTGCTTATGGTCTTGCCTACGCCTAGCAAACAGTTTTTTAAATTATATGAGAAAAAAATATTCAATTTTATTTGGAACGGCAAGCCAGACAAAATTAAAAGAGCATATTTATATAATGAATATGAATTCGGAGGACAGAAATTATTAAATATTAAAGCATTAGACCTATCACTAAAATCTTCAGTCATCCAAAAGTTATACTTAAATCCGAACTGGTTCTCAAGCAAATTAGTAAGATTGTCTCACCCACTGTTCAAGAAAGGCCTTTTTCCCTTTATTCAGATTACAACCTCTCACTTTCAGTTATTTGAAAAGGAAATAATCTCCCAAATGTCACTATTTCTAAAACAAGCCATAGAAAGTTGGTTGCAATTTCAATTTAATCCTCCAGAAACGACAGAACAAATAATGCAACAAATATTGTGGTTAAATTCAAATATACTAATTGACAAAAAACCTTTATTTTCTGACAGAATGTTTAAAAAAGGTATAATCTTCGTAAATGATATCATCGGTAGGACTGGTGGAGTTATGTCGCACACGCAGCTAACAAAAACATATGGAAATGTCTGCTCTATCCAAAATTACAACCAAATAATTGCAGCCTTACCGCAAAAGTGGAAGAGGAAAGTTGAAGGGGGAGAAAGTAAGGAACTTGTCTGTCGGCCTTGCATTAAAGAACATAATTGGTTAAGGAAAACTGTGATAAATAAAAAAGTATATCAGTTTCACTTAAGGACCATAGGATTGACAGCCGTCCCATATAGATTGCAAAATAGTTGGGAAGAGATCTTTGACGTACCGATCCCATGGCATAGTGTTTATGAACTGACACGCAAAACGACACCGGATTCAAAAATTAGAATCTTTCAATTTAAATTATTATATAAAATTCTTGCTACCAATAGAATGTTATTTATATGGGGGATACAATCTTCCCAGCTCTGCAGATTTTGCTGTGAAGAGACAGAATCATTAGATCATTTGTTTTGGTTCTGTCCATTTGTAGCTTGTTTTTGGACACAGGTCCAGGAATGGCTAAAGGATTGCAATATTTACCTGGAACTAACCTTGCAGATAGCATTACTGGGTGATCTGAAAAGTCATAGTCAATCAATCAATAATATAATAATACTTTTAGCAAAAATGTTTATTTTTAATTCACAATCTGTAGAAGCAATGAGAATAGAAAGGTTCAGAACTTTTGTAAAACATCACAGTACGGTTGAAATATATATGGCAAATAGAAATCCTATATGGATGGTGTTAAGAGATAGATGGGAGGTATTGAATAGAGTTGAAGGATGGGACTAATAACAAATAACAACAAATAATAACAAAGATAGCTAATAATGTAAGCATACTGTGTCCATAATAAGTATATAGGTTGTATGTTGGGAGCTTTTGGGAAAGAGCACAGTTAGAAAGATATGGCATTTAGAAGCAAACCGGATGGACATCATGAAAATGATCGGAGAGGTTGAGAGTAGAAGAGGTTCAGGAGCAAAAAAATAAATAGATATGTATGTATATATATATATATATATATATATATATATATATATATATATATATATATATAGAATTATTGTAAAATTAACTCTGTCCATAAGGTGTAGATAGTAAGTATAGACCGGAAGTAGAGGCCTGGGCGTTGTTGTTCACTAATTTACTCCAAGTAGGGAAAGGATGGTGGGGTTGAAAAGTAATAAAGGGGAATATATATATAAAAAATAAAAATAAACATGGGGGATTGGAAGTGATGCAGACAATTACATTGATAGAAGATACAATCTATCTGCAATATTAAGCTGATCCATCCCCCCGAAAAAAAAAAAAAACATACAGGCGTCCTTCCTAACTTAGTTGCCGGAGAGGAAGGAAACAGCTCGGGGATTTGACCATGAGGCCAATGGTGACTTTAAAACAGTTATAGAGTTTAATGGCTGTGATAGGAGAAAACTGAGTATGGATCAACAACATTGTAGTTACGCCACAATACTAACCTTATTGACAAGACTGAAAAGAAGGAAGCCTGTACAGAATAAAAATATTCCAAAACATGCATCCTGTTTGCAACAAGGCACTTGTCACGTTCGTTTAAAGACGGGTCGGACCAAGGCGCAGCGTGATATGCGTACATGTTTATTATACGATAAACACACGACAAAACAACAAAGGAAACGAAACGTGAAGTCCAAAGGTACAACACAACAAACCTTACACGGAACAAGAACACACAACTAGACAGTGCCAAAAGGCTGCCTAAGTATGATTCCCAATCAGAGACAACGAGCGACAGCTGCCTCTGACTGGGAACCACACCGGCCAACATAGAAATACAAATCTAGAATATTCACACCCTGACCAAACTAGCTAGAGTTCTGTAGGCCAGGGCGTGACAGTACCCCTCCCAATCCAGGCGTGGAAAGCTCTTAGAGACTTACCCAGAAAGACTCACAGCTGTAATCGCTGCCAAAGGTTATTCTAACATGTATTGACTCAAGGGGTTGAATACTTATCTTTTCAAGATATATTAGTGTTTTTTTTGTTCATGTTATTATTATATATATATATATTTTTTTTATGTTAGTATTTTGTGTAGATTGTTGACAAAAAAAGGACAAATCCATTTTAATCCCACCTTGTAACACAACAAAATGTGGAAAAGGTCAAGTGGTGTGAATACTTTCTGAAGGCACTGTACTGTACTGTAGGACCCAGGACCTCTGCCTTGCTCTGACCTGGGACCCCCTCTCCTTTACATCAATAGGACCCTCACCCTCTCTTCCTACATCCCCTTGAGTTCTGATCTGTCCTAGTCTGTACTGACTTGACATGTATGTAGGATCAGCACGTGAATGTGATTTCCGTCTATGGAGAAGATGGATGACAGGTGATAAACACCTCGGGGAATTCACTCCGCACCAGAGGCCTACACAGAAAACAAGACCTGTTACTATTAGCGCCACCATGAACACTACTACCTCTATCCACGGGGACCATGTCCCTGTGTCCTCAGAGGGCTTTTCTTTAACAGTGATTGTGAGAGTGACAGCTTCAGGGTTTCCCCTGGTCTGTTTGTCAGGGCCGACGAAGCACTGGTAGGTCCCCTGATCAGAGGGGGTTATGTTAGTGAGGGTGAGGGAAAGATCACTCTTACTGTAGCCATCTTTGGACACAGATGCTCTGTCCTCAAACCCAGGGTCAAAGGTAATATGCCCTGCTTCCACCTTCAGCACAGTTTGGACATCTTTTTGCCAATGGAAGTTTATTTCACTGTCAGTTATGCCATAGCAGTGAAGAGTGACATTTTCTCCAACATGGGCAGATATTTTAGTGGGGACCAAAACGTCTAGTTTTACATCCTGTACAACTTTGTTGTTGTTGCAGACACACTCATACCACCCCTTGTCATTGTACTCAGCTGAGGTGATGGTGAGAGAGAGGTTTCTAATCTGGAGTTCAACCCTGTTCTCATAGCCCTCTCCTGTAGATAAAACCCCTTGGTCAAGTTTAGCAATCATCTTCTTGATGATGCCCCCTGATGGAGCATCCTGATAACGCTTCCACTCGATGACACCATCATGGCATAGTCCAGAGAAGGGGAGTGCGATAGGGTCATTCAAAATCACTGTCATATGAAGAGACAAGGTGGACTTTGCAACAAGTGCAAGTAGGAAAACAGTTAAGACTCCAGTTGCCTTCCAAGCCATGGTTGTTATCTTTCTGGCACAACGCCTAACAGACAGATTAATTTCTCTTCAACAAATTGATCTGGGTGGTGGTTTCACTTTCTGAAGACGCTCATTCTCAAAAAACAGTTGGGGCAACAGACATTTTTCACTGAGGTAGCTAAGGGGTAATTTTGCTTGGGGGTGCTAGGCTAATCTTGAAGGGGGTTTTCTGCAGCGTCTTGCGCCTCCCTGGAGCCGCCTGTGCTCAAAAAGCTTAAAGTCGTCCAAAGTAAGAAGCATTCATCTGCAGTCTCCAGTATGTCCAGGATGTGTTGGCGGCTGTCTCAAGTCCTGGATCTGAAATATACATAATAGGTGAAATATAAAGCTTTCTTGCAGTCATATGAAACAAGATCTAAATCAGATGCATTGTTTTGCATTTAACTGTGGTGATCCCTCCACTGAACTGACATTGATGGATGGACACTTGCACATATCAGGCTAACGAGTTACTAACTATCGGCTATGTTGCAGTGAAGGTGCCTGTAGGAGTGTTAAGTATCCACCAGCAGATGGCGCAAGTCCAGAAAGCGGGAAAACGCCCTCTTCCTGTTCTTGAAGGGAGGAATTCCGACCCGAGTTAAGGGTGCGTAAATGGAACGTAATTCCCTTTAATGCACTTTTATCTCTATGCGTATTCTGACCCTGAATTTAAGTATGAGAATCGCATGCTATTCACCAGCTAGCTATTCGTTTGGGGTAGCGATCACAGAATCAAAGGTGTGGCGGAGGTGTGTCTACAGTTATGCCGTATTCTGACCTTGACTTAATTCCCGTGATGAAACGATGAATAAGGTTGCGCAACACGTCGGTTTCAAGTGGAACAACATGTACTTAATTTTGATAAGAGCTATTGATGAGAGGTAAATGAGTAAGCCGTTTGGATAAGGGGATTGTAAATATAAATGACAATTGTTTTAGATCTATTTTACCATATGATCGCTGGAGGCAAACGTGAAACCAGTTATATGGCAGCAAACTGATGTAAATCAACATATCAACTTTTCCACAGTGAAGTTAATGAAATGCTGGCCTTGTAACTTGCAGGGATTACATTTGGAAACCCAAGCTATAGGCTTCTGTAGCCATGCGCAAATGATAGAATTTCACCAAACCTACCTAGTTGATTTATGATTTGTAGAATGTTTTAATTATATGCCTGGACTTTTCACTGTATTTTTAAAAACAATTTGTATCGTTTTAAATATTAGCCACTATCTGTAGCCATCATCAGTTATACCCACATACATATATAACTGTCACTTTAGTGTTAGTTTCCTTACATTTTGCATCATTCCATTACATCGTCCGTTTACCTTTCTTTCCTCTGTCATGTTCGTGTGGTTGTTCCTGAGGATCGATAGAAATAGTGGATCATATTAGGCTAACGTATTACAAGTTTGGGACATGTAGCCTATTTGAATCCTTATGGAACGCAGACCCATGGCTAGCAGTTTAAACCAGGAGCCTGGTGCACGGTTCACCACGACTGGACTGTTGTCACTTGGTATTTGGTATTTTATTAGGATCCCCATTCGCTGTTGCAAAAGCAGCAGCTACTCTTCCTGGGGTCCACACAAAACATTAAACATTACATAATACAGAACATTAATAGACAAGAACAGCTCAAGGACAGAACTACATAAAACAAATTTAAAGGCGCACGTAGCCTACATATCAGTACATACACACAACATCTAGGTGAAATAGGGGAGAGGCGTTGTGGCGTGAGGTGTTGCTTTATCTGTTGTTTGAAACCAGGTTTGCTGTTTATTTGAGCAATATGAGATGGAACGGAGTTCCATTCAATAAAGGCTCTATATAATACTGTATGCTTTCTAGAATTTGTTCTGGATTTGGGGACTGTGAAAAGACCCCTGGTGGGATGTCTGGTGGGGTAAGTGTGTGTGTAAGTTGACTATGCAAACAATTTGGGATTTTCAACACATTGTTTCTTACAAAAATAAGAAGTGATGCAGTCAGTCTCTCCTCAACTTTTAGCCAAGAGAGACTGGCATGCATAGTATTTATATTAGCCCTCTGATTACAATGAAGAGCAAGACGTGCCGCTCTGTTCTGGGCCAGCTGCAGATTAACTAGGTCTTTCTTAGCATCACTCGACCACATGACTGGACAATAATTAAGATAAGACTAAACTAGAGCCTGCAGAACTTGCTTTTTGGAGTGGGTGTCAAAAAAGCAGAGCATCATCACTGTTCCATGATTAGTAAGGATTATTAGGGTACATTACCTTCCAATATCTAATGGATTGAACAATTGAATATGGCAACTTTCAGGAGGAATCAAACCACTATTTTTGATTCACCAATATATTTTTTTGCATAAAGGCTCTCCAAACCAGTTTTTTTCTTATTCATAAATACTTTCCTAACCCTAAATAATATACAAGATCAGAGTATTTTTAAATCTACCAATTGGTACTGAAAAGGAGGGTTAAACTAATGCATTCTAGGAAATATAATATTTCCCCCATATTGAACAAAATGTAAGTGATTAATTAAATATTATAAATTATAATATTATCATACAGGTTTTTTGTTTTCCTTGATCATTCATTTTAAGAGTTTCTCCTGAAAATCCATTGTTTCAACATTATTTTATAAGCATGTATACAACATGTTTGATGTTTTATCTACAATATGTATATTTCTACAGGCTACACCTAATATAGAATAGAAGAGGCATTTGATTTCATTGAATTTGACTGAATTCAATTCTATTTCATTCAATTCAAAATCGAATTGCAATTATGTGTCCTGTTTACTACTGCAATTCAAATCCAAATTCAAGAATTTAATTTGAATTTATGAGGCATTCTCAATTCAATTCTGAATTGAGCGCCGCCCTGCTGGTGACACTTCTCAATGAACCATCACAAAGATGATCTATATACTTACTATCCCTGAATCTAATGAGGTCACTACCACTACAGATGGTACTTCTATCTAAATGTATATTTAGGTATTTGTCCTTAGTACATGGACGACAAACAAATAAAAATACGTTGTAAATGCAGGTCCCTGCATGAAGGATATTATTCCATGCCCAAATCATCTCAAAATGTCCCAACAAGCGATTCAAATTGAAATGCATTTAAAACACAGACTAGAGTTTTAATCACTATGAGAAGGCCTAGCTTATTCTTTCATTAAATTAGAACTTTCAATTGGTCAAGTTAACAAGGACACAGGTTAAGTCAAATCATTCATATCTGATGAAGTTGGACAACTGTCAATCATGTCGTTTATAGTAGCAGACAAATAAGTTTTGTACAACATGCCTTTTCACCGTCAAGTAGCACATGCACAGAAGGTACGGTTGTTCAGCTATTGGGACGAGGCCTCAAGAGCAGGGCACACAGGCACTCCGTTATAAATATATCTGGTGACACTCAATGGCCTATCTCTAACGAGTATAATGTTACATATATCCACCAAGTCACTACAGATGCTAGACTACTTAACTCTTCATTTGTAATTCATCATTTCTTTTCATATCACAAGAGTTGGTGGGGAAAAGTTGTTAACTTAGATTTCATAGTGAACTTGGAAACACTGCAATCCTCACTTTGATTTTGCCACTGACCTACAATGATTTATATATATACACACATCATTGCTGCCATCACATGTTAAAATTAGAGTTGTCGTGCCACAAGACAACAACAATGTAGCTAAATCATTTCAAATGCATTTAAAACACAGCATAAAGTTACACCACTTATGAGTAAGTAGCATTTTCCTTCACCAAATTAAAAACTTATATTTTGGTACAAAGTTAACAAGCAAAACAGGTTAAGTCAAAGAAGTAACATCTGATTACGATGAATATGTATCAAGGCTACACGCAGCCTACATTATAAAATACATCGTGAAATGTTTTCATTTACCTCTGAATTTAGAAGATATTGTCCTCAAAATATAGATTTTGTTTTCTCTTTTTCCAATGCCTATTATATTCGTAGGCTGTTTGCGCTTCCTGCTGTGAGAGCAACGATGGGCAGTGCGCCGAGTGCGACACTGTTGCGTCCGTGCCATCTATTTTTGGTATACCAGGACACTATCCCAGCTACAAGGTGGAGCCACTTCACCTAGTTTTGGAGATACTTTTAGAATAGGCTTTTTTTATTCTCACCTTAAACCTCCGGATGTTGAAAATTGGGGTAAAAGTGACAATATTACAGCAAGTGAGCTAGAGAGGGTATCATTTAGGGCCTCTCCGAGTGGCGCAGCGGTCTAAGGCACTGCATGGCATTGAGGCGTCACTACAGACCCAGGTTCGATCCCGGGCTGTATCACAACATTGACTAAATACAGTAGAATAGAATACAGTATAGACATATGAGATGAGTAAAGCAGTATGTAAACATTATTAAAATATTATAAATTCCAGAAGATAAAGTAACAATAAATGTGTGATGTCCGAGTTCCCTTTACCTAACGTAGTGCATATCTGAAAAGGCATTTAGGTATAAAACTTATAAAGCTAGCATGGAGAGCCCCAGACTATTTTTTTTATATATATATTTTTTAATTGATTAAATAAAATAAAAAAAATCCTCATCAATACCCCATAATGACAAAGCGAAAACAGGTTTTTAGAAATAAATGTAATCAATTTTAGAATAAGGCTGTTAACGTAACAAAATGTGGAAAAAGTCAAGGGGTATGAATACTTTCCAAATGCACTGTATGATATAAAAGGAGCAACAATTAATAAAAGCAGAACTAACGGTCAAATGTCCATGATATTTACTGTGCAAAATCTCCATGATCTAAAGTCAAACAGACATTTGGCTATCTAACAATCTGTTATCACAGAATATATTTAAGTAATAAGGCACGAGGGGGTGTGGTATATGGCCAATATTCCACGGTTAAGGGCTGTTCTTAAGCACGACGCAACGCGGAGTGCCTGGATACAGCCATTAGACGTGGTATATTGGCCATATATCACAAACCCCCGAGGTGCCTTATTGCTATTATAAACTGGTTACCAACGTAATTAGAACAGTACAAATAAATGTTTTGTCATACTCGTGGTATACGGTCTGATATACCACAGCTGTCATCCAATCAGCATTCAGGGCTCGAACCACACAGTTTATAATACATTATAATCAACTAGTCCCTTTGGTCCTTTAATGCACCTGATGAAATAAGTTCCACTTTGGTCCTTTAATGCAAATGATGAAATAAGTTCCACTTTGGTCCTTTAATGCACCTGATGAAATAAGTTCCACTTTGGTCCTTTAATGCATATGATGAAATAAGTTCCACTTTGGTCCTTTAATGCATATGATGAAATAAGTTCCACTTTGGTCCTTTAATGCATATGATGAAATAAGTTCCACTTTGGTCCTTTAATGCATATGATGAAATAAGTTCCACTTTGGTCCTTTAATGCATATGATGAAATAAGTTCCACTTTGGTCCTTTAATGCATATGATGAAATAAGGCTGAAGTATTGCCAAACATCTGGTGATGTTAAAAGGTACATTGGTGAATCACAGTGTACGCTGCTCTAGCAACCACAAGGACATCTGTCGCCATACATTCAAGGTGGCGTTCCTTAGGTTGGTAGACAAAGCAGGTTGACTGGCAGGTGTAACCATGTGGAAAATGCACAGTATCAGAATAGCATATTAAGACAATAGCTTCACAATCAGATCATGGTATAATGCACTTTGAACTACATTCTTCGTAAAAAAATGTGCTACATTAATATATTTTGATTTGATATCAACTCGTTTCCAGGGGGATGCTTCACTACCACACACCACATCCTGGGAATTCGTCGCCCCTGAGTAATATACAAAGTTCCAGATATCACAGTATAGCATATTAAGTAAAGGGCATTACACTCAGATCACAGTAAATAGCAGCCTCAAAGGCTGTCCAAATTAAGTTATTGTACAGTAATGCTATAAACGAGTTTCCAGGGGGTTGCTTCACTACCACACACCACATCCTGGGAATTCATCGCCCCTGGGAAATAGCTTGGTCCTTTCGGGGGTTTGGGGCCAAGGCCTGGGTTGACAGAACATCAATCTGTGGCATTCGGGGCTAGGCCTGGGGCAGAAAGAGGTCCTCCCGGAGCTCTGATGACAGCGGTCGAATCTGATGAAAAATAAACACGTGGCCCGGTCCCACTCTTGTCTTCTTCCATTTCTACCTCATGCTCCCTATCTTGTTCCACATGGACAGGTGGATCATTCACCCCTCGCTCTGACATCACCATTAACAGGGGCGACCCGTCATCATTAGGATCAGGAGGTCTCTCATGGTGCTCTTCTGGAATCGTAACGTTTGCGCTCTCAGTCTCCTGCTGGGGGCGTGATCCCACTTCTGGACTTCTGGATTGAAATCTTGAACAAATCCTTTGGAACCACTCTTTGCCAGCAAAAACAACCCCAAGTAGGATTATCATCACCAAAACCACTACAACCCCTGTATATATGGAAAATGTTCCAGCCTCTGATTGCTTTTCTTTAGCTTTGGGGGTGACAGTGAGATTCCAAGAGTCTGGATGTCCTCTCTGTCTCCACCTATCAGTAGCGGTGATGAAGGAGCACTGGTATTTCCCCTGATCAGAGAGGCGCACGTCAGTGAGGGTGAGGGAAAGGTCTCCGTGTCGGTAACCATCCAAGGATACTGATGCCCTGTCCTTAAACTCTTGGTCAACGACAAAATGCCCTGCCGTGACATTCAGCACAGTCTGTCCATCCTTTTCCCAATAGAAGTGTACCTCACTGTCAGGAGTGTGTTTACCGGTTGAGGCGTGGCAGGTAAATGTCACATTTTCGCCAACATGAGCAGCTTTTTCAATGGAGGCCATAACCACTAGAACAACATCCCGTGGAAGTTGGGTACTGTTGCAGTAACACTCATACCATCCATTGTCGTTATATACAACATAGGTGATTTTGAGATCGAGGTCTCTGTGACCGAGTTCAACCCGGCCCTTAAAGCCCTCTCCTGGTGTGAGTCGGCCAGTACCTTGATCAAGATGAGCGACCAATGTGGAAGGCAGAAGTTCTTGTTGCGCCATTATCTGACGATACTTCCATTCGACGGCACCATCACATGATCCAGAGAACCGGAGAGTGACAGAGGCACTCACAACTACTTCAATTGTTGAAGGTGAGTTGGATTCTGCAATGTAATATAATAGATGGAGGAAACAAGCAACAAACCTTTTCTTTAAAAACGTATTCATGGTTGTGCTGTATGTGGCGCTCAAGCTAGGCTTCAAATTCCTCTGCTGTGTTGTAGCTGACAGCTAACCGTTCACTATTAGTTAGCTCAGCTACCTTCACACTCAACTTTAAGTCTGACTTTTTAAAACTCCTCCGAAGAAATTAAACCAGTTGGGTTTATGAAATAACTTAAATGAATCCTGCAAGTTTCTGTTTCTGGGATATCCTGCGTTAAATATGTTTAATCGGTTTCAAAACAAAGTAGCTATGCGTACCATGCTGCTTTGCCAGCAGTGTTGCCGGTATTTTTCTTCCTCAGTGGGGTTTATTGGCGGTTGGCATCCAACGTTATGGTGCATTACCGCCACCTACTGTACTGGAGTGTGGGCCAGAGACATGGAGAAACTAAATCCTACCTGCCAGCCCCGTTGCTCTTAAAAAAGATACAACAAATATTTGGAGACTATATCTAATGACGTTCTACTCAATATACTCTTTAAACTCATTTCCTGTATCCCCTTCTCCCTCATACTAGATCTCATCCTCTCTCTTTACCTCTGATACTGCTCACACTGTAGCAATACGGTCTCTGTTTCCTGACAATAATCACACTTTCCTGTTGGATGCTTTCCTATCACATTTAATGTCTTATTCAACTGGCCGTGTCCCACCTTTTAATCTTGTAAAAAATAGCCTCCTCTCTTCTGTCCCTTCCTGCCATCCTCCCCTCCCCGACTTTCCTCTGTACTTGAAATGCCTTCCCTTATTATCTCTATTCCACTGCTCCTGACATCTCTGCACCATCACTGTATATATCAGTCTTTTTGCCTCTGCCTTGCTCATTGAAACTTCAACATCAACATCCCCACTACTAAGTGCTTGTTTAGCCTGTGCATCTACTGCCTCGTTCCCCTCCACCACCACATGGGCTGGGACCCAAGTAAATATTTTCTGTATACCCATCTGTTTAATCCTGCCATGGGTTTGTAGCACCTCATAAAGCAGGTATTGTCTGCTACGTGAGCTAAAGGACTGGAGACTCATTAACACTGCACTTGAATCAGAGCAAATAACTACTCTGTCTTGTTTGACTTCCTCCACCCACTGCAAGGCCAACAGTATGGCCATCAGCTCCGCCGTATATACAGCCAGATGATCTGTAATACGTTTCCTGACTTCCACCCCACATTCCTGCACTACAAATGCTGACCCAGTACGTCCTGTCCTTGGATCTTTTGAACCATCTGTGTAAATGGCCACAAAATCCTGATACACAGTTTCCAGACGTCTCTTAAAGAAATCAGATGGATCAACACCCTCCCTATCTTTCTGTAGTTTCTCCAACAATTCTAGATCAACTACTGGAGGTGGGAGTAGCCATGATGGATTTACAGGAATAACTACCGTTGGACTAAACTCCCTTCCATACAGTCCCATCCCCTTCGCCTGGGTATTACCCACCCACCCAAAGCTCGTGTTCTGTCTTCGCTCATGTTCCCAGCATGCCTGTAAAATCCCTTTCGCAGGATGAGACACCCCATGTCCTTGTAGGTTGACCCAATAATTCATTGCCAGCTGCTGTATCTTAATCTGCAACGGCATATCCCCCATCTCCACCTGTAATGCAGCCACTAGGGACGTCCGAAACGCCCCACTACATATTCTGAGTCCTTGCCCCTGTATGACATCTAGCCTTTCCAGTGAGGTCCGGGCTGCCGAACCATATGCTATACTGCCATAGTCTATTACAAATCGGATCAATGCAACATACATGGCCCTCAATGAGGAATGCCCAGCCCCCCACTCCTTCCCCGTCAGACAGCACATCACATTTAGCACCTTCTTACACTTTCCCACCACTCTCTCAATGTGTTCTGCCCAGGTCAGTCTAGTATCAAAGTATACCCCAAGGAACCTGAAGGCCCCCACCCTCTCCAAGTTTCTCCCATATAACCTCAAACATACCTCATCTCCCACCTTCCTCCTGGTAAAGAACACTGTTTGAGTTTTCTCTACAGAGAGCCTGAATCCCCACATTAATGAGGCAGGTCGATTTGTTGTTAAAAGTTGCTAAATTACGTTGTGATGTCATTGCGTGATGACGTCATTAAGTAATAACGTAAAACTGCGTCATTATGTCGAAACACAATAACGTTACTCAAATTGACTGGCCATCTCGGCGACAAATATGATTTGACATTTGTTAGTTTAGATTTGTTAGTTTATTATTACATATTTTTTATTTGTAAAAGTAATATAAACACAACACATTTTATATGATCAGATATTTTTCTTTTTAAACACAACACATTGAATTATTGAACAATTACACATTACACATTATTGAACAATTACATTTTATTTATTTTCTTATTAACTAGTAAACCTACACATTCTGAACAATTATAGTTTTAAGCAGTGTATTGGTAGTTAGTTAACATGCTACCTAACTGATCAACAATTATAGGTACAAGCTAATAACAAGGTGTATATGTTATCTTATTGAACATGCAACTTAACTCAAATAATGATGTGTGCGCTAGGCATCTCTCTCCAGGTTGTTGTGCTGCTTGGCTGGCCTGCTGCTGCCTGTGCACGAGCTGAGCGCCTGCTGCTGACGTCACTCACAATGCCCTTTTGAAGCCAGGCCAGTGTGTTGTGACTGAGTGTGTGACAGAGAAAATCGTTTTTGTGTCATTTAGAGGGAAAACGTGTGCATTTTAGCTTTTGAGTCACTTATCAAAAGCTGCTAAAAGTTTCAAATACATTTTTAAAAGTAGCAACATTTGTTGCTAGGTGCTGTTTGAAAAAAAAGTTGCCAGGGTAGTCTGAAAAGTTGCTAAATCTAGCAACAAAATTGCTAAATTGGCATCACTGTTTGCCAGACTGGTCAGTCTGATTATTCACGTTTCTCGTGACGTCACACCCCTAGTAGTGCAGATATAGAAGCACTGTGTCTAGGGAAAACTCCCTAGAAAGGCAGGAACCTAGGAAAAAACCTAGACAGGAACCAGTCAGGCTCTGAGGGGTGGCCAGTCCTCTTCTGTATCATCTTTTTGTCTGTTGTGATGCTTGAGAACAGCCAGATCTCAACAACTACAATAGGCCTACAGTAAATAGCAGGTAATTAGCAGGTTACAAACAAGCACAGAAATTATACTATTATTATTCTGTATTAGTTTAACAGTATTATGAATTCCGGAAGATAAAATAACAATACATGTACAATGTCCTAGTTCCCTTTAACGAACGTAAGTGCATATATGAAAAGGCGTATAAGTTTAAAGCTTATAAAGCAAACATGGAGAGCCCCAGCCTAAGTCCCTCCCAGCCCATTCAAGGCATTACAGTGATTGGTAGACAGCCGGTCGACTGACAGGTGAACACCGGTAGAATGTGTACAATATAGGAAGATAAAAAGGATTTTGCATATATTTCCTCTTCACTTACTGTATATGTCACAACATTCATTTCCGGTGGCACATGGTCTAATCGTATCCTTTAATTAGCACTCAGTGCACAGGCGATAGGCCAACACAAATTCTACTACTCTAAACCGTTTTATCTCTTGTATATATTTAAGCCTTAATGTGGGGCATCGGCTAGCTCTTCCACACCCGCCTTTCATGCGTTCCTCCATTTCCATGTGGGCTCATTCACCTCGCTGATGGTGTTTTCTAACAGCCACTCCAACATAATCAGACTCTTGGGGCTCCTCTAGAAGGCCTCATATGTTCTAGAAGGCACTGAGTGTGATGATTCCACTTAATTGTTGCGACGACCAAAGGGAAATCTCAGAAATCTCAGAAAACGCACAAATCTCACTCTGTCTACACAATTACCAATAGCAAACCCTGCTAAGAATACTACAACCCCTCCTACAATTGTAACCACCCGTGTCGATGTTGTTGACCAGCACTCTTCTTGAACAGTGAGAGTGACAGCATCTGGTGTTCCCCTCTTTTTAGAGCCGAAGAAGCAGTGGTAGGTCCCCTGATCTGAAGGGCTTAAGTCAGATAGGGTGATGGAAAGGTCTCCCTGTCGGTAAGCATCTTTGGAAACAGATACCCTGTTTTCAAACCCAAGGCCATAGGTCAAATGATGTCCCTTGACAGACAAAACATTCTCTTCATGTCTTTTCCAATAGAAGAGTACCTCACTGTTAGGAGTTTGTTTCTCGGTTAAGCCGTAGCAGTTGAGTTTAAAATTAGATCCAACATGAGCAGGTTCACCTACCACAATGGGGATTAAAACGACTAATTCTACATCTTCTTGAGTCTTACCACAGTGACACTCAAACCATCCCATGTCATTAAATACAACAGAGGTGATGGTGAGATCGAGGGCTATATCCCCGCGTTTAACCCTGTTCTCAAAGCCCACTCCAGGTGTGAATACCGAAGACTGTTGATCCAGTTTAGCGACCAATGTGGTAGGCCTAATTTCTCCTGATGCAATCTTCTGACGATGCTTCCATTCAATGACATGACCATTGCATGATCCATAGAAGGGGAGTGTAACAGTGTCATTCAAATACACTGTCATACTGATAGGAAGAGAAGTTGAGGATGATCTTGCAATAAGGAGTAGGAAAACAAAGACTCCAGCTGCCTTCCAGGCCATGGTTGTTACCTCTCTTGTAGTGCTCAATACAAGGCTCTAATGATGGCATCCAGAACGTAAGCCTCTTTGTTTGACCTGTGAATAAACTCAGATCTATGCAGCCAGACACAGAGTTCTCGTTCTTCTTTATTTTCCTGGATTTAATTGTCCTGGGGTAAGGAATGTTTTTTTTTTGGATTGTTCAGTACGTGACAGACTTCTATTTCAACTGAATGTTGTTGTTAGCTTCTGTTCCCGTGAACAAATTGATCAATACGGTCACAATTGTCATTCAAGAAAAGTTCAAAGTCGTCCAAAGCTAAAAGCATTCAGCTGCAGTAGGTAGGCAGTATCACATTCCTAGGCACAGTGATGTCTGGATGTCAGGTGTTGGTCCTCGGCACAGTGATGTCTGGGTGTCAGGTGTTGGTCCTCGGCACAGTGATGTCTGGATGTCAGGTGTTAGTCCTAGGCACAGTGATGTCTGGATGTCAGGTGTTGGTCCTCGGCACAGTGATGTCTGGGTGTCAGGTGTTGGTCCTCGGCACAGTGATGTCTGGATGTCAGGTGTTGGTCCTCGGCACAGTGATGTCTGGGTGTCAGGTGTTGGTCCTAGGCACAGTGATGTCTGGGTGTCAGGTGTTGGTCCTCGGCACAGTGATGTCTGGATGTCAGGTGTTGGTCCTCGGCACAGTGATGTCTGGATGTCAGGTGTTGGTCCTCGGCACAGTGATGTCTGGATGTCAGGTGTTGGTCCTCGGCACAGTGATGTCTGGATGTCAGGTGTTGGTCCTCGGCACAGTGATGTCTGGATGTCAGGTGTTGGTCCTCGGCACAGTGATGTCTGGATGTGAGGTGTTGGTCCTCGGCACAGTGATGTCTGGATGTCAGGTGTTGGTCCTAGGCACAGTGATGTCTGGATGTCAGGTGTTGGGAGTGCTTTCTGAAAGATAATTCATAGGACAGATATTAAAAAGGACACTTCACCACGTTTTAACTTCAGTATATCTCCAGCACCATACCAGTGTCTACATCTGTGAAAACAGTAATTGTATATGCTCTGTACGTTTAAAAAGATAATGAAAAAATGTCCTAGATAAGATAAAGACCCCATCCCCTATGATGTCTTCTGTCAAATTATCAAGTTATAGGTTTTTTTTAGGCTGCTACATAAAATAAAATGTACAAAAATAACTTTGGGTAATTTCCTTTCTCCAGCTTTGTGGAAATGCGTCTTGGTGGATAGGCTTACAGACAGTATTCTCAGCAACTATAGCTGCTATATGGTTTCATGGCACCCAATAAAGGCGGGGTGGTTGATGGATTGTTTTATTGTCTTCACACAGTGCTTTTATGATGTCCTGGTTCCAAGTTCGGCAGACTTGTTTGTTTGCTAGGTCATCAAATAGTTATAAAATCCCTAGTTGTAGGCAGCAGTGGAAATGGGGGAAAAAACACTAAACCTCTCCAAAAAATATTCAATGATTCACTTGATTTTATTTTACCTTTATTTTACCAGGTTAGTCTCATTGAGATAAAAATATATATATTTTCCAAGAGACAGAAATTATTCAAATTCCTTTAATAAATGTGAAAATGCACATTCTTACACATCTAAATGATTTAACTCCTAGATCCCATGTGTAGGCCTATCATCATCACACACTGTGAGCAAAACCATGTTTGGTTCTCTGTCTGTTGTTTTGTGTATGTTATGTTGAAGAATAACAATGAGGTATCCATCATTTGATGTGAAATGGAAACTGTATAAATCATGTATAACATTAATTCTAAACCAATCATCTTTGAAGTATTTTTGTATTTTCCCCAGTATTCAAATCAAACAGGTTGTTAGACAGTTCCCAAGCCTTGCAAAGTAGATTTGACTGTTACATTAGCCTACTGTTACGGATACAGGTATCCTGTGTCCTGTGTTTTCCTCTCCTTCTGCCCTAATCACAGGTGTCCTGTATGTTCCTGATTGGTGGTCGTTGAGATGTCTGCTGATTGCTAAGGTGGACCAATCAGTGAACATTCCTCTGCATTGCACCACCTGTTGCTGGTTTTTCAATCACACATCCCATTATATAAAAACCAGTCAGTTATGTTTGTTGAGAGAGAGAGACTTTTTCCGTATGTGAGTATGGATACTGTTGTGTCCTGTGTACTCACTAAGTTGCTGGTTACTCTGTTTGGTAACTTTGTGTGTTTCTGGGAAAAGGGGAGTTTAAGCTAGTTGCCCTTGGGCGTACATTACCCGTAGGAAGAAATCTGTCTAAAAACACTAGTTAGACCTGAGCGGACCACCCACTGTATTTTTGTATGAGTAGCAGTAGCTTAGCGGTTCTTGAGGCAGGCAAGATCAGTTTAGGGGTGTTTTACACTATTGTTTCATTTCTTGGGTCCTGCTCAGCCCTTTTTCCCAAACCTTTACCGTGTGTTCAGCAATAAACCATTTATGTTTGACGGTAGTTTATGGTTGTCGTGTAGTTTTTGTTCTCACTGTTCCATGTCACACTCCTAATTTGCATGAATTATGTTACGGGTCTCATGTCCATCCACCCTAGACGTTTAGAGCCACGGGGTTCGTAACATAAAGTGGGGGTTCGTCCGGGATATATCCCATGCTACTCATGCAAATTAGTAAGTGTCTGGTTCAGTGTTGAGCTTGGCAGCTGTAACTACCAGTTTTTTTTGTGTTCAGTATTCGACGGCTCGTGTTGCTAGTTTAGGATGGCTACTTTTGAGTTGGATGCATTTTTGGAAAACCCTACGTGGGAGATTTTTGAGAATTGCCGTAGAGTGGATCTACAGGCTTTGGCTGACTACTTTTCTGTACCCATACCGAGGGGTTTAGTGAAAGCAGAAGTTAGGGAAGTAGTGTTAGCGATATTATTGAACGAGCAAGTGCTTGAGTTACCGCCGCCTGAGTCTGATGCTCCTGTAGGGGGATGTGCTTGCTGTTCCTGTAAGCCCATCAGTGTCTGAGGACGAGGCTAAGGCTCCAGCCACATTGCCCCGTTATGACCCACTCTCCCCACTGACTGACAGTGATGCCAGGATCGATGTCCGCTCGACACGACTCCAAATGGAGGCGGAAGAGCGGGCACAAATCAGGCAAGACAAGCTGGAGATGCGTAAAATGGAGCTAGAGGCAGAACAGGAGACGCGTAAGCTAGAGGCAGAACTGGAGACGCGTAAAATGGAACTAGAGGCAGAAACAGCGAGGTTAGTCTCTGCTCATACTATGCCTGCTAGTGAGCCATCCTCACCAGCTGTGTCGTCTGCTACTTTTGATATTAGTAGGCAGATCACCTTGGTACCTGTGTTTAGGGAGTATCGTATCTGAAGATTATGCCTTTGTTAAATGTTTTTCATGACGAAATGGAATGTTGGTTGTTCAGGCCAAAGGGGGGATGTTTTATGATGTTATTTGAAATGTGCCGCTTGGAGGGTGACGCCCGAGGGGAGACTGGTGATTGGCCAGAAGAGGGAGTAGGCCCTCCCTTTGCATTGTTTATAAATAGGAGTTAAACGATGAGACGACAGAACGACCATAACAATCTGGGAGGCGTTCTCCAGGCAACGCGTGTCTGTGAATTTATGCTGTAACCTCGTGGTATGAATAAAAACTTCTGACACGATGCAGCATAACAGACTTTTTGTTCATCAGCAATATTACCACCATTCATCATATACGACATAATGGCGCCCAACGTGGGGCATGGGTTTGCGTCTCCTCTTTGTTTCAGTCAACCGCCGGCCTAGCTCTCTCTGAAGCATGGCCGAAAAAGGGTGAGTGTGTTCTTACCGCTTCGGAGTTTGTTAGATTGGATATGACTTGTGTACATTGAGGGGATGTTCCATATGACCTGGCCTCAGGTGGTGTTTGTTGCTGGTCGACTGAAGTCTGCTAAATTTATTTCATCGGAAACGACAGTTAATTGGAATTTAGAGCATTAAACGGTAGGATTTAAGTATTGAACGTGTATAATTCATTGGTAACGGGTGACAATGGATTGGTAGAGAATATATGTTGGGAGATATCTGCATAATTAGGGCACCGGGAATACGGAAAAGACCTCGAAACGAGGCGACTTGTAATAATAATTATTATTGTTATTAAGTGGGCTACAAATCCTGTGTGAAGTGTTAGGCTTTGGCAGGTTGATTTCTTAAGCGGGAATTATGAAGTGAATTGGTGTATTTATGTTATACTCCTCCTCTGGCCGACGGGAAATTGGTTTGGGGATAACCGCTTGATATGAGATTCATCTTTCAAGGCAACAAAAAGTTAGACGGGGAGAGAATTGGACGATTATTTATTTGGCCACGGTGCAGGGTGTTCATTGGTATAGCTAGTAGGCCACAGTTGGCTAGAGGCTGAAGCTAAGGCTTGATTGTTTCAGGCCACGTGGTACATCGTTGCTCAGGTTAATCGTTGTAAGGCTAAAGTGGGAATCATGCTATGGTGTACCTTAGGCTAAGCTAAAGGCTAATGCTACAGGTTAATTGTGTTGTGGGCTATATGCTAACGGATATCCTTAGAGATTCCGTTGCGACGGGTGAAAGTCTCTTAAACTTGTTTATGTGTTTGTAAGTCAGGTTATATGTTTTGTGAGCGCTGGTAAATGTTGTTTGATTATAAGGGGGAAATGGGAATTACAGCTGGACTGTTATTATGTTTGGGGAGAGAGAAGAGAGAATCTTTCTTCCACGGTGAAAAGTATTTTTGAATGGTTATGCGCATGCGTTTAATTTTGCGACACTACAGTACCAAACGTGGGAGTTGGAGTTTATGGCACGAGATTAGGGAACGTTTTGTTTTACGGCACCATGAGGGGATGCTGAGACTCAAGTATGAGGTTAAAATGATATTTGCGCATGCGTGATTTTACGGGGTTAAAAACTACAACATGTGGTTATGTGCTAAGCCTACAAAGCACGGCATTATGGGTAAGGGTCATAGGTCCCATGTGACGCGGCAAGGGATAATAGTCACAGAATAAGAGAGATTTTGGGGAAAAATCTCTTAGGTGTTAAACGGTTGTTGTTCGAACGGGAAACTATTTGGCGAGATGTGGTAAAGTTATAAATCAAATATATGTTGACGGAGTATAATTAATTAAATTAAAAGACGATTAAAATGAAATGGTTTGGAGCGATCTATTTAGTAAATGATATTTGCGCATGCGTGGGATTCTGCAAAACAACACATTGGTTAAACTGCAGGGGGAGACAGAGGAACCCAGACGACGGAACAAATAGGCCCAGGGAGAGTTTAACACGAATCTTATAAGTTTATAAACGGCGGTGGGTTAAGATGAAACTTGTTTTGGGACCTATTAAATTTATAAATTAAATATATGTTGACGAAGTATAATGCATTGAATGTGGATAACTTGATTAATTGCATAAACTGCTGAAATCTTGTGTGTTTCTATGTTTTTTGAAATATGAGAGGAACATGGAATGGCGAGACGAGAGAGAGGAGGGGTGACGTCACATGACGTGACATCACATGATGCAGGAGAGGATCGGATCAGGCTAGTACACAAAATCATCCTAACCAGATATGTGATGTTATGACAATTTTACATCGGCTTGGCAAATACTATTTCATTAAAAATTGCATTTTGGAGGCTATGTGCATCACTGGGGTTTGATTACAGATGTGTTGAGAATCAAGGATGGATTGAGGATTATTCTTTAAATTTATGATAATTAGGGGTTATAGAGCAAGGGGTTAAAGGCTTTGTTTATGGGTATTTTAGTCTGAAGATTACTAACTTGCATTTACTTGCATTTGATGGGTTGTGGTAATATACTCAACACTAATTGATAAATTGGTGATATAGGAATAAAAAATTGGTTTTAAATTATTCATAATTTTTGATTGAGTTTTTAATGGGTTTTTATTTTTAATTAAAGGGTTTTTGAATAAGGCATTTAATTGAATGTTTTTAATATTCATATTTTATTTTATTTAATTTTTTTTGGGAGGAGGAAAAAAAAAAAAAAAATAATTTTTTTTTTTTATTTTTTTTTTTGAAGGTTGTTAGGGTTATATTAATAATTTAAGGGGGGAAGCCTATATAACTTATACAGTCTAGAATAAGATAGTTCACAATAAAGGAATATAAAAGGGTGTTACAATGGGGAAAAAGATATCAGGACTATGAGAGTCATTTCACGGGTGGAAATAGGGGTAATCCTTTAATTAAAGTGTTGCTAGGTTATCCGGCAAGTGAAACAAAAGTTGCCCTTCATTCTCAAACAAAAATTGATAAAATATGTCAGCGATAAGATAGGTTTAAAAAGTAGAGCTTAGGGATGTTTATTCTCAGCTTACAATGATCATCTAGCAGGGTGATTATGGCATCAGAGATGAAGATGAATACGAGCAGAAACAACGATGAAGATGAATTCAGAAGACTGAAGAAAATGGGATGTCTGGGAACTTAAGGAGATGAGGAGGATGAAGATGAGTGATTGAGAGAGGTCATGGGTGGATATGACTCTGATCAGAAGGAAGTGGCAAGAGAGGAAAGAAGGATACTGGAGACTTGATCTCTGATGAAAGTTGAACGAAGGAGACAAGAGATTCGAGTTCTGATGAAGAAAGTGATGAAGATTTGGAGATTAAAGGTGTTGTATGTTCAAGAGGATTTTATCCTACAATGACTGGCAAAGAAGAAATAGGAGATATAGACCGAGGCGTATCAGGCCTGGAGGAAGAGACGACTTTGGGAGAGGTAAGGGAGCTAGAGGAACAGCTCGAGACGCTGAAGATATAGAAGAGACAAGGAGAAAACCGGCGGAGAACATTTTTAATCCCAAGAATTGAAGAAGAACACATTGAGGTCAAGAAGAGCCCACTAGTAAGAAGATGATGGAAGATGATATTTCGAGGACAGAACTTGGAACTAAGGTTGAAGAATACTGATATGTCAACGATGAGAAGAACCGGACGAAGAAAACTCAAGCAAATACAACTTATAACTGGTGGTGGAGAAGAAGAAAATAAGTGTTGGTTATGAAGAATCAGAGTGAATCAAATCAACAATCACTGTTACAGCTTCAACTGAACAATATCAAAGGCAATTGTACCAGCCAAGGGGGGACCAGATGTTCCATATCGATCGCCAGTTTCTGGACAGACACAGAATTGGAGAGGGAGAAGAACAAAGAAGGAGGAATATTTCAGCTACACTTTCAGCAACTTTCAGAAGACTAGTATAATTATGGACAGATTGGGTACTTTACCTGTTCATGCAACAAGTTAGGAGGAAGAACGGAGAACATTTTTAAGGAAGATGAAGGAGAAAGTGAAGATCACCTGTTCTAGAAGAGATGAAGGGGGGTGCATTGCTGAGAGCATCGATTAGAGAAGAAGAGGAAATAGCTAACAGTTGAAACAACTGACCATTAGAAGTGATAGTGAATAGGGGAAAAACTTATCGGGGTTCAGTCTAAAAAGGTTAAACATATCACTCTGTAAAATAAACTAATTAGGTTAGGATAGGGATTGGAAGTAGTAAAATAGTTTAATTACTCTTAGGGAATCAATTGAGCTCTGCTATAAAAGTCAAAGAGGAAGTAAAAGAGACATACTAATATTAGAAGATGCTGTTATGGCAGTGTTGGGAAGAGATGCATGGTGTAAATTGAAGTATTCAATCAGAGGCCCAATAGACGACTGACTGTCTGGGAGACTATTTTAAGAAGTAGGGTTTTTGGGGAGTCATTTGCTTAAAAGATAAATATCATAGGAAGGATGATAATGTATTAGATTGCCTGTTAGACAATCTGTCTGGGAAAAAACTTAATAAGGGTGACTGTTATTTTGGGTTACATTCTTACACTAAGAGATTTGAGGTTAGGCTAAAAGGTGTTTAGTCGGTTTTGCCAAGTCTGTGTGTAATGAGTCAGAAGCAGGTGGGGAACTTTCCCAATCACATATTCTAAAAATTTGGTGGTAAGAGATTTTGTCAATAGATCAGGGGAAAAGGTTTTAAATGTTATGAGAGAAAAGATTAGATTAAAATAAGTTAGGGGTAGGCTAGGTTGAAGGGACTCTGAGACAGTAAGCTAAGTTTCAAAGTTAGTAGTAAGACAGAGAGAGAACAGTAATGAATGACACTGTCCAGTAGGGAGATCAAGGTCATTATAGGTGTATTTTGTTATAATCAGGAGGTTTAAAGTTTAGAGGTAGAACTGAAAGGGGGAAAAAGTGACACTAGGGGTGATAGATGGAAGTACAAGGAAGGAGTTCAAAGTCTTATGGGAAAACTAGGAGTAAATAAGGACATTAACACTTCAGTCTATTAGAACAACAGGGAGAAGCAATTTAACTCTTTCAACATTGATAGGTATTAAAGTCATAAACATATTGCATTTGATTATAAGGGAACCAATACAGCACCAATTTTAGGGGGAAAAATACTTATTAGGGTTTAAGATGGGGACGTTTCTCTCATATGGAGAGATAAATATGGAGAATAAGTATTGTTATCAGGACCAGGAGTAGAAGGAGGTATAGTTTGGAATAGGGTTAGGAGTGACTGTTCACTTATGTTGCGTAATATTATAGAGAAAGGTTAGGGAGAATATATGTGTACTTATTTAGGGCAAGCATTAGAATTTGTTTCGGTTAGGAATTATTGGTTAAAGGGCAATGTAATTCATAAAGTAACGCTTATAATGGAAGATTTGAAGTCTGTAGAAGTTTTCACAGTCATTGAGGGAGTTCAGGAGGAGTAGAACTGAATGGACAGTAGTCACTCCAACAGTAGATAATACACAGAGGATAATGGGAAATTTTGCACTAGAAGTAATTAGGGTTGATACAGCAGCTAAATCAACTACTTTAAGGGTAACTTTGGAAGGGATTAATGATACTATGGCAATAGCAAATATAGGAGTATGATACTGACAACAATTGTTCTGAAATTAAAGAGGTAGCAAGAGGGACTCAGGAGGTTATGGTACGAATGGGGTTAAAATAGAGCAGATAGAAACAATATAGATTAATCTGAAATGGAGAATAGAGATTCATCATGGAAGCTGCAGTATGGGGTCTTTTGATTTTGATGACAGAGGGGGGGGGCATCTGATCAGTGCTGCTCGTTCCTCTGTTGTGAAAATTAGAGATAGATTAACTCATTCTGTAGGGTCAGTGAGGAATCTTGAGGGTTGATGTCTGTTGGGGATGCCAGCCCAAGACGTGTTAGACGGTCGCGCGGCCTCTGACGGGTGTGGGTAAATGTTATGCTTTGTCATGACTGTGGTATCGGCAACAGTCATTGACCGATAAAATAATGTAGTTGTCAGACCAGTAGGGTTTAAGTGTTCTTGGGTGAAAAGATTACCCTATGAGCATTGGTTAGAGGGAAAGTAAAATCAGGTAATTGCAAACCCTGAAGTATTCAGGTGAAATATTGAGGGCTAAAAGTTGTGTTTGTTCTAATAAAACATATGAGGTAAGGGGTATGTTTATGGAAAGATCAGATTGGGATGTTAGATGATAACTTTGGATAAGCATGACCTTAAGGGTAGTAATGACAAATAATAGGTTACTTTTTATATATCAGGTAGTAAGAAGAGCAGGACTTTGATGGTTAAAAGATTAGCTTTTGACTGACAATGTGACTATGGGAATTTTAGAGGATAAGGGGAAATTATGATAGAGTATATTCTTACCCTATGGGGGATAGGATGTTGTTACAGGTCAACGTTGAAGATTCCATATGAGGTTTTACCATTATAAGAGGGATAGCATTGGACATAGCTAAATCTAGGGTTAAAAGGGTGACATTACATTTACATTTCAGTCATTTAGCAGACACATGGCGACATGTCATAGTCTTCAAGCCTATCATTGAAGAATAAGTTTGGGGGAGAAGGGGGGACTTCATTCATGGTATGGTGTAACATTTGGGAAGATAATATTGATAAATATTAGTGTATTCCTGTGAGTCCAGATAGTTTAGATAATATAAGGGAAGCATTTGAAAGGATTTGGTTGCAAGATTAATTAGGCCAGTAGGGGCAGTGATGGGTCAGATTCTAGTAGTTTAAGCTTTGATAACACTGTGTGATGTTTGTACTGACTTTTGAGAAAGTTATGAGATTGAGATAGGTTGGAGAAGTGGTGCCTGGAGACAACACTCAGATGCCGGTGTTGACTGTTCCGGATCTGGACGAAGACGGACGAGGGGGTCTAGATGGACTACTGAATGGATAAATATCATTTTGGATTATTTTATGATTTTTCAAATTGGTTTTTCAATATTAGTATGATTTTTAGTGTGATTTATGAATCAAAGGGGGGAATGGATAATGTGATTCATGCATCATTTATGTATCATTTTTTAAAATTCTTAGGTGAAATGGAGGTTTAATTTGAAAGTGGTTGTTTTGCAAAGGATACTGTTTGGTCGTTTATTTTCTTGTCATTCCAGAAGCATGTGGGAGAAGCATGTGGAGATTGGAATACTCAAACAAAGACAATATGACTGGAGGAGAGGAAACAAGGATGGTGTGGCTGATTCCATCATCAACAAGTCCATTGGAAGAGGACACTACAGGAAGAGGAAGTGTAGTGGACTACATTCCAGTGTCTGCAATGAAATATAGACATATTTGATGTGTAGTACATAATTGTGTCATATTCTTAGGTATTGATTTTAGTAGAATTATGTTTGATGTTATTGAATGCAGATGAGGATCGTAGATGCTTTTGTTTATTTCGATGGGGTTAGGGACAGAATGTTTAAGCAGGGAGAGATTCCCTTTCAGGTCCTATGGGTTGACCAGCCTGAGAGTGGATATTTATGGATAGGATTTTGTTTACATGGGTATTTAATTACATCATAGTTTCAAATGCATTTACATGAGTTATGAGGTTATCTGGAGTACCGACGGTGGTTGCCTGGGGCAGAGGGACGGTGAGAGAATTTTACTGTCTTGATTGATATGGATGGATGGCTGCTGGACAGTTTTTCGCTCTCACACTCCATAGAGATTTATTCATAATTCATAGTAATGTGTTCATACTTCATAAACAGTTGTTCATATGTCATAGTAATGTATTTACATTCCATAGAGATTTCTTCATGGGTCATAGTAATGTATTCACACTTCATAAACAGGTATTTCATAGAAAGGTATTTACACTCTAGAGGAGAATGTTTTTGGGTTTAAGGTTAAGAATATTCAATGAGATAAATGGTTACTAGTCATAATCTTATTCTTTTTTTTTTCGAGACGTTTATTTCGTCTCGAAAGGGGGGAATATCGTATCTGAAGATTATGCCTTTGTTAAATGTTTTTCATGACGAAATGGAATGTTGGTTGTTCAGGCCAAAGGGGGGATGTTTTATGATGTTATTTGAAATGTGCCGCTTGGAGGGTGACGCCCGAGGGGAGACTGGTGATTGGCCAGAAGAGGGAGTAGGCCCTCCCTTTGCATTGTTTATAAATAGGAGTTAAACGATGAGACGACAGAACGACCATAACAATCTGGGAGGCGTTCTCCAGGCAACGCGTGTCTGTGAATTTATGCTGTAACCTCGTGGTATGAATAAAAACTTCTGACACGATGCAGCATAACGGACTTTTTGTTCATCAGCAATATTACCACCATTCATCATATACGACAGGAGTCAGAGGTTGATTCCTATTTCAGTGTGTTTGAACGTATAGCGGTAGCATTGAAATGGCCCGAAGAGGTATGGTGCCTATTACTTCAGTGTAAATTAACAGGTAAAGCCCAAGAGGTTCTGTCAGCACTACCTCTTGAAGACAGCTTGAATTATGACGTGGTCAAAGCTACTGTTCTTCGTGCCTATGAGCTTGTTCCTGAGGCATATCGACAGAGATTTAGGTCTCATAAAAAGTATCCTACTCAGACTTATGTGGAGTTTGCTAGAGACAAAGGAAATCTGTTTGACAAATGGCACAGTGCTAGTAAGGTAACTGATTTTAACTCTCTACGGGAGTTAATCTTGTTAGAAGAGTTTAAAAATTGCTTACCCGAACGCATTGTAGTTTATCTGAACGAACAAAAGGTATCCTCACTGTCGGAAGCAGACGAGTTTGTGTTGACGGATAAGAGCGTGTTTTCGGCTCGTACGGAGAGCAGGGCTGCGGAGTTGCTAACTTTTAGTCCTAGTCGACCAGCAGTACATCCAGCACGCCCAAAAGATGTGCGTCACTGTTTCTATTGTCATAAGGTGGGACATTTGGTTAGTGATTGCTTTTTGCTTAAACGCAAACAGGGGATGCCTCAGCACGCCAGGCCGCCAACGGGTGTTGGGCTGATTCGTACGGTTGTAAGGCCGGAATCAAGACAGAGGCCTCATAGTGAATGTGGTTTGAAAGTCCCTGTCCCAGATCACAGTTATGAACCGTTCATTTTTGAGGGGTTTGTTTCTATATCAGATGACGAAGCGTCTCAGCGTCCAGTTAGAATCCTCAGAGATACTGGTGTGGCGCAGTCGTTCATACTAGCTGATGTGTTGCCCTTGTCTAATAATACATATTGTGGTTCCAGTGTGTTAGGTTCCAGTGTGTTAGTACAAGGAATTGAAATGGGATTTGTCCCAGTGCCATTGCACTTTGTGAACGTACACTCTGAGTTAGTCAGTGGAGTGTTCAGAGTTGGCGTACGTCCTATGTTGCCAGTAAAAGGTGTGACATTTATAATGGGCAACGATATTGCCTGAGGAAAGGTGATACCCGTATTGGAGGTATTGGATAAAAGTGACCAGTCTCTCTCTGAGGAGCTGGCACAGGGTTATCCAGATGTGTTCCCCGCTTGTGCTGTCACACGTGCTCAAGCACGACAAGTGGGTGAAGTGATAGATTTGTCGAACACGATTCTATTCAGAGAGTGTGACCCCGAGGATAGTTCGGGTGCTACCTCTGGTAAGCTGGTGCAGGCTGACCAACAGTCCAGAGAAAGGAAGAAGGATGTGGAACTTGTTGCTGAGGCAATACAGTTACCAGTCACTCGTGAGCAGCTGATCGCTAACCAACAGGTTGACATTAGGCTGGCTAAATGTTTTTCTAGTGTTGTCTCAGAGGACGAGCTAAAGAAGAAAAACATGGCATACTTCATTGATGGTAATCTCCTCATGTTGACGCTGGCGGAGATTGGAATGCTGTTTACCAAATAGTGATTCCTACAGCCTTTCAACAAAATGTTTTATCCCTCGCTCATGATCACCAGGTGGTCCGGACATCTGGGAGTCACCAAGACTCATGATCGAGTTAGAGATCCGCCACAAAAAGGGGTTGGATAATGTGTTGGCAGATGCTTTGTCTCGTGTTTAATGATCTAGGTTTTTTTTGTTATCCCGGCAGGATGATTTGTGAATTTGGGTGTTGTGATGGTACGTGTGTCGCAAACCATTGTGGTTTGCTATTTTAAGGGTGGGAGTGTTACGGATACAGGTGTCCTGTGTTTTCCTCTCCTTCTGCCCTAATCACAGGTGTTCTGTATGTTCCTGATTGGTGGTCGTTGAGATGTCTGCTGATTGCTAAGGTGGACCAATCAGTGAACATTCCTCTGCATTGCACCACCTGTTGCTGGTTTTTCAATCACACATCCCATTATATAAAAACCAGTCAGTTATGTTTGTTGAGAGAGAGAGACTTTTTCCCGTATGTGAGTATGGATACTGTTGTGTCCTGTGTACTCACTAAGTTGCTGGTTACCCTGTTTGGTAACTTTGTTAGAGACTATTTATTTATGTGAGTATGGATACTGTTGTGTCCTGTGTATTGTGTACTTACTTATTTGCTGATTACTCTGTTTGGTAACTTTGTGTGTTTCTGGGAAAAGGGGAGTTTAAGCTAGTTGCCCTTGGGCGTACATTACCCGTAGGAAGAAAGCTGTCTAAAAACACTAGTTAGACCTGAGCGGACCACCCACTGTATTTTTGTATGAGTAGCAGTAGCTTAGCGGTTCTTGAGGCAGGCAAGATCAGTTTAGGGGTGTTTTACACGATTGTTTCATTTCTTGGGTCCTGCTCAGCCCTTTTTCCCAAACCTTTACCGTGTGTTCAGCAATACAGTAAACCATTTATGTTTGACGGTAGTTTATGGTTGTCATGTAGTTTTTGTTCTCACTGTTCCATGTCACACTCCTAATTTGCATGAATTATGTTACGGGTCTCATGTCCATCCACCCTAGACGTTTAGAGCCACGGGGTTCGTAACACCTACTACATAGTAAATGTATATGGCCTTTCAATATATTTATTCAACCATGTCAGCCTAGTGATCGAGGAGAGGACACAAGGAAAGAAAATAAGCCACTTCACAAGCAGCCAGGGGTTCAAGATGGTGGATAAAAAAAGATGGTTCACTCAGGCCGTTTATTATTGAAATAAATGGTCAGTTCCGGTCTACTTAACGCCCGGGGTGGGTCTCCCATAGACACCTATGCAACAGCTGCTGGGTCTAGTCTACTTAGTTCATTGACTTTCATTGAACCAGAAAATAACAGGGATTGGGGTGTCTCGCTTACTCGTCCGTCTCTGACAGCCAAGCTCTTCAGTGGGGACCCCACGCCCAACTTCTTAGTGACGAGAGAGGGAGTATACAGTCTTTTCCAAGATGGCAACGACCATAGCAAGCAGCAATGCCGTACAGGCGACAAACAAAAAACATCTCGGAATCCCCGAAGCAATATTTGTGGTGAGTAAAATATGAATTATATACAGTGTGTCGCTTATAACGTTACTTTGTGAAATAAGGCTCTCGAAAATGTATTCGCCGTTGTCCGGCCTCTATGTTAGCCTGTCACCAATGCTAACTAAGCTAATGCTAGGTAGCTACGTTCACGTTATCTAGCAAAGTGGTGCTATGTTCATTCACATCCTTTTAGGGAAATAACGCCGAGAAAGCCCATTAGCCGGCCTGGCTACCTATCCAATTTCTCTTGTCATCCAAATACAATTAAACAGTTATCGTCAGTTATCTAACGTTAACTCCCTTGTGTGTCACAAATATAGTGTGAGAATGACTCGTCTGATCTAACGTTAATATTAGCTAAGATAGCTAACGTTATTTTGTCAACCGTTGTAGGAGGATGTCGAGTCGTTTATGAAGCAGCCGGGCAACGACACCGCAGACGCCGTACTGAGGAAACTGGATGAACAGTACCAGAAATACAAATACATGGAGCTCAACTTGGCGCAGAAAAAACAAAGGTAGGCCCCACAGGGGGACCAGTACGAAAATGTATGCACTCACTACTGTAAGTCGCTCTGGATAAGACTAGTGTCTGCTAAATGACTAAAATGTAGAAAAAGTGAAGTTGTACCTGCTACACAGAGCGCATTGTTTTGAGTGTGGAGAGGGGAAGAGTGTCTATTCTATTTTCCCCCATCTGCACTGTACCATATTCATCCATTATGTGTCAGTACAATAGCTTTGGTCCAGTTTTTCGCAAGTCATCGTTAAATTGTTGCTAGTGGTTGTACTAAATTATCCTCTAATTACATAAGTTGCTTTTGTTTACATTGTGAACAGTCACAAGGGGTCGCCTTAATGCAGAATTCAGTATTCTTCATGCAGAAAAATTATAATAAAATGCAAGAAATATCTTTCAGCGTTTTGTAAATGGCGATCTAAAATGCTTCTTATTGTAAGTTCTCCTCCGCATCAGACTAATGTTGTGCTTCAGTTGCACTTCTCCACTCGGATGAGAAAACACAAATGGGCATCAGCGGACAGCTCTCTGACAGATGTGTAGCTACTTTTCTCCGGTACGTTTCTCGGTGAAGCCTACTTTTCTCTGGTAAAATGCAAGATTAGCCTCAAGCAAAACATTAGGAAATGTAGCTGGCTACATTCTTAACATGATAAACATTAGAAATATGATGGCCATGCATCGGTTTTGCAAAAATACCTTGCTTTTTCATTGTAAACTCATTTACTTGTGTGGCTGTGGGTCAAATAACGCTGCCGAATGTATTGCACTAATGTATTTTCTGTGATGAAAAACTATAGTTGCACATCCCTGATTACTCTATTGAAGCACTTTCAATATAAAACGCAGGTGAAATGGTTTTAAACGCGAGCACAATACGGGCAGTATAACACATTTCGTTGATTTTCAAAGGAAGCGATTCCTCAATGGCTGATGGCCATAGTGTAGCAGGGCCTTTAGCTAGTAAAGTGTGCCTACATTAGGAATGTGACAAATGGAAACATTTTCTTAATGTTTAAACTGGCATTAAAAAACAAATCGGTTTAACGTTAAAGCGATTAGAAAAACTCGTAACGTTCCAAATGAATTCACAATGCAGCTGCGTTGCTGCCAGCAACAGTTTGGGTCTCACGGTACGTCCCTTTTCAGTTGGTTAAGCATTGCACCTGTACTACCATTAGTGGACCTCAATTCCACCTCGTAAGGTTAGCGTTTCCTTCTTATTTAACTTCTCAAAGTATTGCCATACAGGCAGTGGTCTAGTGCAATTTTTATAGGTGAGGGATCGCTTTTTTTTTTTTATGACGTCATAATTTCTCGAAGTTTTTACAGACAGATGTAGCCTATTCAATATAATTGTAGGCCTATGCATAAAAAGCATCCTCCATTTGCGACGTCTGTCTATGCCCACACCAATTGTCTAAAGAAAATGTTATATTTTTAATACCCTCAAACACCAAGTTAGCCATACCAAATGTCAAAATAGGCCTTCACTGTCATCGTTCTATAATACATTTTCACATTTTACCGGTGAAATCACTCACATTTACTAAGGAGTGTCTTCCGTCTGGCCACTCTACCATAAAGGCCTGATTGGTGGAGTGCTGCAGAGATGGTTCTCCTTCTGGAAGGTTCTCCCATCTCCACAGAGGAACTCTGGAGCTCTGTCAGGGTGACCATCGGGTTCTTGGTCACCTCCCTGACCAAGGCCCTTCTCCCCCTATTGCTCAGTTTGGCCGGGTGGCCAGCTCTAGGAAGAGTCTTGGTGGTTCCAAACTTCTTCCATTTAAGAATGATGGAGGCCACTGTGTTCTTGGGTACCTTCAATGATGCAGAATTGTTCTAGTACCATTCCCCAGGTATGTGCCTCGACACAATCCTGTCTCTGAGCTCTACGGACAATTCCTTCAAACTGGATTAAATGTAATTTGCTCTGACATGCACTGTCAACTGTGGGACCTTATATAGACAGGTGTGTGCCTTTCCAAATCATGTCTAATCAATTTAATTTACCACAGGTGGACTCAAATCAAGTTGTAGAAACATCTCAGGTATGATCAATGGAAACAAGATACACATGAGCTCAATTTCGAGTCTCATAGCAAAGGGTCTGAGTACTTGCATAAATAAGGTATCTGTTTTTTGTTTTTAATACATTTGCAAAAATGTCTAAACCTGTTTTCGCTTTGTCATTATGGGATATTGTGTAGATTGACAGGGATTTTTAATTTTTTTTTAATCAATTTTAGAATAAGGCTGTAACGTAACAAAATGTAGAAAAATTCAAGGGGTCTGAATACTTTCTGAATGCACTGTAGGCAGGTCAGCCACCTGACAGACAGACAGAACCTTGCAATAGGCCTATCTATCGGTGATCAAAAGCTGTATCTCGCAATGGAATGCTGTATCTCACAATTTCTTGGTTTGCAATGTTTCGCAACTTCAGTAAAGCAGGGCCTATCATCAATGAATAGCTTAGGATATTCTACAGGCAACAGACCGAAGACTGAACACACACTGGCATCATTAGTGAAGAGAAAGAGCAGGCGAGCTAGCACGAGGGGGAGAGAAAGGAGGGAGCAGGCAGAACGAACCGTACGCATACGTCTCGGTAATCTGTATATTGCAATGTCTTGTCTTGCATGCCTCGCAAATTCACCACAGTAGCGTAAAGTTAACCTCTTCCTCTGGGTTTTATTTAAATTACACAACTTTCCCCAGGCCATTATAACCCATCGTCTAGTTAGGCTATAATATGGAAAATACTTTTTTGTGATGACTGCACTGTGATTTAAATGTTGTGGGGCGGGGAACTAAAAAACTTTTTTTTTTCGGTTAGGTATTTGTATTAATGTTAAGGATCCCAATTTCGTTTAAAAAAATTTAACGTTTAAACGTTCACACCACTAGATTCTCTTCTACGGTGATATGAATTGACCCTGTGTTTCTCATAAACCACGTTTCCATCCAACCATTACCTGACGCATGGGAAAAAGGTCACGACCTGGCTGACGGAAACAGGAAATGCCGCTACAATTTTATAAATGCCGCAAGACAATTTGTTTGTTCGACACGGTGGGATCTTTTTGTGTTGGTGAAATTAATTATGATTATTATTAAGAAAGTTGGAGTCACGCAATTATTAGTTGTGTGGTCCTCCCACTACGACTCGGGGAAAAGCATGCAGTTTATTAGGCTACAGATTAAATAAATTAGGATGAACTTCACCGGGTGGTGAATGTGCAAGGTGATGAGCTTGATGCGCCTTTCCAATACATATCAAGGGTCTTATTCAGGTGACACGATGATCGATGCTTGGCTACTGTTTTATATATATATATATATATATATATATATACAAATAATATGGCTCTTATCCATAATAATCTCATTATGTAGGTAGCCTACCAGCATTGTATCTGTGAGCTTGAGCGCATGTGTCAAGACCTGAGTGGGCACATTCGCTATATAACGCAAAATTACATTTATCTGACATTTTGAGAAATGTACCGCTCACCTACAGTGGGGAGAACAAGTATTTGATACACTGCCGATTTCGCAGGTTTTCCTACTTACAAAGCATCATAGGTACACTTCAACTGTGAGAGACAGAATCTAAAACAAAAATCCACAAAATCACATTGTTAAGATTTTTAAGTAATTAATTTGCATTTTATTGCATGACCTAAGTATTTGATACATCAGAAAAGCAGAACTTAATATTTGGTACAGAAACCTTTGTTTGCAATTACAGAGATCATATGTTTCCTGTAGCTCTTGACCAGGTTTGCACACACTGCAGCAGGGATTTTGGCCCACTCCTCCATACAGACCTTCTCCAGATCCTTCAGGTTTCAGGGCTGTCGCTGGGCAATACGGCTTTCAGCTCCCTCCAAAGATTTTCTATTGGGCTCAGGTCTGGAGACTGGCTAGGCCACTCCAGGACTTGAGATGCTTCTTACGGAGCCACTCCTTAGTTGCCCTGGCTGTGTGTTTCGGGTCATTGTCATGCTAGAAGACCCAGCCACGACCCATCTTCAATGCTCTTACTGAGGGAAGGAGGTTGTTGGCCAAGATCTCGCGATACATGGCCCCATCCAGCCTCCTCTCAATACGGTGCAGTCGTCCTGTCCCCTTTGCAGAAAAGCATCCCCAAAGAATGACGTTTCCACCTCCATGCTTCACGGTTGGGATGGTGTTCTTGGGGTTGTACTCATCCTTCTTCTTCCTCCAAACACGGCGAGTGGAGTTTAGACCAAAAAGCTCTGTTTTTGTCTCATCAGACCACATGACCTTCTCCCATTCCTCCTCTGGATCATCCAGATGGTCATTGGCAAACTTCAGACGGGCCTGGACATGGGCTGGCTTGAGCAGGGTGACCTTGCGTGCGCTGCATGATTTTAATCCATGATGGCGTAGTGTGTTACTAATGGTTTTCTTTGAGACTGTGGTCCCAGCTCTCTTCAGGTCATTGACCAGGTCCTGCCGTGTAGTTCTGGGCTGATCCCTCACCTTCCTCGTGATCATTGATGCCCCACAAGGTGAGATCTTGCATGGAGCCCCAGATCGAGGGTGATTGACCGTCATCTTGAACTTCTTCCATTTTCTAATAATTGCGCCAACAGTTGTTGCCTTCTCACCAAGCTGCTTGCCTATTGTCCTGTAGCCCATCCCAGCCTTGTGCAGGTCTACAATTTTATCCCTGATGTCCTTACACAGCTCTCTGTTCTTGGCCATTGTGGAGAGGTTGGAGTCTGTTTGATTGAGTGTGTGGACAGGTGTCTTTTATACAGGTAACGAGTTCAAACAGGTGCAGTTAATACAGGTAATGAGTGGAGAACAGGAGGGCTTCTTAAAGAAAAACGAACAGGTCTGTGAGAGCCGGAATTATTACTGGTTGGTAGGTGATCAAATACTTATGTCATGCAATAAAATGCAAATTAATTACTTAAAAATCATACATGTGATTTTCTGTTTTTTTGTTTTAGATTCCGTCTCTCACAGTTGAAGTGTACCTATGATAAAAATTAAAGACCTCTACATGCTTTGTAAGTAGGAAAACCTGCAAAATCGGCAGTGTATCAAATACTTGTTCTCCCCACTGTATATGCATTGGGTGCGTAACCAATAAGGGCCTCCACCCACTCAGCCAGCGGCATCAATAAACAAGGGATATTGGCCAAATTAGCCACATTTACGGGTCCTTAAAAACGGCCTAAAACAAAATAGCATATTGTATTGGTTTTTACTTTCCTAAAACAACAATTGTCCACCACGCGGTTCAGCTGTCGAAGATTTGAGCTCTAAATGCTTCAGGGTATTGCATGCATAGGCGTACAGGCTTAGGTGTCCGTTGTATGATATTAATATTAAATAAAGGAAGAGAAGCTTAGGCCTAGCCCCAGAGAGAGAGAGAGAGAGAGAGAGAGAGAGATATGCTGGCTGCATGCCACGACACCAACATTATTTATTTAATGCTTTCTCAATCAGCTTTAACTGTATGTGCACTCGTAAAGCAGGTTATTTCTCGAGTTGGGCTCTGGGATGTAACAGCCGTTGAGTATCAGATTTTATGGTGGATTGTGGAGGAGGGGGGTTGAGTGTGTTGGAGTATGTGTGTGCTTGTCTGGCATCTGTTGTGGGGGGGTGGGGATGGAGGGGGGGTATGGGATGGACCACGGGAATTATTTGCTAGGATAATAATTGCTTGTCAATGAATTAAATGTAATACAATGGCAATCCGGGTTATATGTTAAAATCCTACGCGTGAACTGCCGACATTATTACGCATATTAATTGATAATGATGGAAAATAGGATATGCATCATTTATTTTAAATAGATATATATATATATATATATGAGGTGACAGCATTGGAAATGCTTTTGGCGGTTAATCTGCTTCTGTTTTGTGGGTGGCACTGTGTGCTGTTTTCGATGGATGGGTCCTGGCCTCTCGGGGCCTTAGGGGTCCTGGCCTCTCGGGGCCTTAGGGATCCGGAGGGACGTGGGTGGGATGCTGATCACTGGGATGATGGCTCAACTTGGGATGGGGAGGGGCTTTAGCGGGGGAATTAGTGGAGAACAATTGAAGGGTTACTCCGTAGCAATGCAAATATCACGGTACAGCTATATGGACACTCAATCATTACGGTATTTTTTATTGGTAAATTTACAAACATATATAATGATAAATAGACTTGAAACTTGTATCTCATTATGGTGTATGGTGAAATAAGTATAGCCAGTTGTAATGGCTTAGCAGATAATAACAAAAGAAGAACAATATTTACATGGCTCAAAGAGAAGGAATATAATATCTATTGTATACAGGAAACTCATTCAACAATTCGAGATGAAGTTGCGTGGAAAAAAGAATGGGGGGGGGGGGAGATATACTTCTCCCATGGGCAAAGAAATTCAAAAGGGGTGATGATATTAATTAATAGTAATTTCGATCCGAATGTGCAAATTGTCCAAATAGATAAGCAAGGTAGATGGATTATTTTAAATATGTTATTGGACCATAAACAGATATGGCTCATTAACCTTTACGGACCAAATAATGATGATCCTCAATTCTTTGACAATATATATAATAAATTATCAACCCTGCAAGCAATTCAAGACAATATTATTATGGTGGGTGATTATAATACTGTTTTAAATAGCTCAATGGACCGTAAAGGAAATCACACCACAAACAATCGCCCACATGCTCTGAAGGAAATCGTGAATGTCATGGATACATTAGAACTAGTAGATATATGGAGGCTTAAATATCCTGATCTAGTGAGATATACATGGCGGAGACTCAATCAAGCTAGTCGTCTTGACTTCTTTCTTATGTCATTCTCGTTGGCACCAAAAGTTTTAAAAAGTGTTGATAGGGGACAGAATGCGGTCGGACCATCATATAATAGGCATATACATTACTCTTACTGAATTTCCACGTGGGCGAGGATATTGGAAATTTAATCAAAGCCTATTGGATGATAATTTATTTATAATTAGAACAAAGGAATTTATAACTGACTTTTTCCAACATATCATAGGTACAGCGAATCCCCTTATTGTATGGGACACCTTTAAATGTGCCTTTAGAGGCCATGCAATTCAGTACTCGTCTCGAAAACAAAAGCAATTTAGGTCAAAAGAGTTTATACTAACAAAGGAAATAGAAAGTCTAACAGAACAGATAGATGGCAATAAAAACTGTAACATAGAGGCTCAGAATAAATTAGAGGAAAAACAAAAAGAAATGGAGAAACTTATTCAAGAAAGATCAAGTGTAATATATTATAAAAATAAAGCAAACTGGATGGAATATGGGGAAAAATGCACCAAATTATTTTTTAAATCTTCAACATAGGAATGCTACCAAAAAAGAACTTAATGAAACTGGTCACAATTGACGGAGTCACCCATAATTCACCAAATTATATTTTGAAGGAAGAAACAAAGTACTTTAAGCAAATGTTTTCTTTTCAGTCGCCTCCATCTCCTCTAACTGAAGCTAATTGTAGAGATTTTTTTTCTATTGATAATGTCAAATTAACAGGCACACAGAAAGACTCGTGAAGGTGAAATTACAGAGGAGGAACTTCTGGATGCAATTAAAGACTTTAAGTCTGGAAAAAATCCAGGGTTGGATGGCATACCAGTCGAGGTATACCAAACCTTTTTTGATATACTAAGAGGACCGTTATTAGCATGTTTTAACCACTCCTATGTAAATGGTAGATTATCTGACACTCAAGAAGAAGGTCTGATCTCATTATTACTGAAACAGGATACAAGTGGAAAATCTAAAGATCCAGTCCATTTACAAATTTGGAGGCCCCTTACACTTCAGTGTTGTGATGCAAAAATTATATCAAAATGTATAGCGCATAGAATTTAAAAGGTATTGTCGGATATTATTCATTCTAATCAGACAGGTTTTTTTACATGGAAGATACATTGGAGATAATATAAGGCAAGTATTGGAAACAATAGAACACTATGGAAAATATGGGAAACCAGGCCTGCTATTCATAGCAGACTTCGAAAAGGCATTTGATAAAGTTCAACTGGGGTTTATATATAAATGCCTGGAGCATTTCAATTTAGGAGAATCTCTTATAAAATGGGTCAAAATCATGTATAGTAACCCTAGGTATAAAATAGTAAATAATGGCTATTTCTCCGAAAGTTTTAAACTGTCAAGAGGAGTGAAACAAGGTTGTCCACTATCGGCATATCTATTTATTGTGGCCATCGAGATGTTGGCTATTAAAATCATATCCAAGAATAATATCAGAGGATTAGAAATCCAGGGCTTAAAAACAAAGGTGTCATTGTACGCTGATGATTCATGTTTTCTTTTAAATCCACAACTAGAATCCCTCCACAGCCTCATAGAGGATCTAGATACATTTTCTAACCTCTCTGGATTACAACCAAATTATGACAAATGTCCTATATTACGTATTGGATCACTAAAAAATACAATTTTTACATTACCATGTAGTTTACCAATAAAATGGTCTGATGGTGATGTGGAAATACATATCCCAATGGAAATAAATGATCTCACTTCAATACATTTGAATACAAAGTTAGCAAAAATAGACAAGATCTTACTACCATGGAAAGGAAAATACCTGTCAATTTGTGGAAAAATCACCCTGATTAACTCTTTAGTATTATCCCAGTTTACCTATTTGCTTATGGTCTTGCCTACGCCTAGAGAACCGTTTTTTAAAAATATATGAGAAAAAAATATTCAATTTTATTTGGAACGGCAAGCCAGACAAAATTAAATGGGCCTATTTATATAATGAATATGAATTCGGAGGATAGAAATTATTAAATATTAAAGCATTAGACCTATCACTAAAAGCTTCAGTCATACAAAAGTTATACTTAAATCCGAACTGGTTCTCAAGCAAATTATTAGATTATTAGATTGTCTCACCCAATGTTCAAGAAAGGCCTTTTTCCCTTTATTCAGATTACAACCTCTCACTTTAAGTTATTCGAAAAGGAAATAATCTCCCAAATATCACTATTTCTAAAACAAGCCATAGAAAGTTGGTTGCAATTTCAATTTAATCCTCCAGAAAAGACAGAACAAATAATGCAACAAATATTGTGGTTAAATTAAAATATACTAATTGACAAAAAAACTTTATTTTTTGACAGAATGTTTAAAAAGGGTATAATCTTCGTAAATGATATCATCGGTAGGACTGGTGGAGTTATGTCGCACATGCAGCTAACAAAAACATATGGAAATGTCTGCTCTACCCAAAATTACCACCAAATAATTGCAGCCTTACCGCAAAAGTGGAAGAGGATAGTGGAAGGGGGAGAAAGTAAGGAACTTGTCTGTCGGCCTTGCATTAAAGAACATAATTGGTTAAGGAAAACTGTGATAAATAAAAAAGTATATCAGTTTCACTTAAGGACCAAAGGATTGACAGCCGTCCCATATAGATTGCAAAATAGTTGGGAAGAGATTTTTGACGTACCGATCCCATGGCATAGTGTTTATGAACTGACACGCAAAACGACACCGGATTCAAAAATTAGAATCTTTCAATTTAAATTATTATATACAATTCTTGCTACCAATAGAATGTTATTTATATGGGGGATACAATCTTCCCAGCTCTGCAGATTTTGCTGTGAAGAGACAGAATCATTAGATCATTTGTTTTGGTTCTGTCCATTTGTAGCTTGTTTTTGGACACAGGTCCAGGAATGGCTAAAGGATTGCAATATTTACCTGGAGCTAACCTTGCAGATAGCATTACTGGGTGATCTGAAAAGTCATAGTCAATCGATCAATAATATAATAATACTTTTAGCAAAAATATTTATTTTTAATTCACAATCTGTAGAAGCAATGAGAATAGAAAGATTTAACTTTTGTAAAACATCACAGTACGGTTGAAATACAGTGGGGAAAAAAAGTATTTAGTCAGCCACCAATTGTGCAAGTTCTCCCACTTAAAAAGATGAGAGGCCTGTAATTTTCATCATAGGTACACGTCAACTATGACAGACAAATTGAGATTTTTTTCCCAGAAAATCACATTGTAGGATTTTTAATGAATTTATTTGCAAATTATGGTGGAAAATAAGTATTTGGTCACCTACAAACAAGCAAGATTTCTGGCTCTCACAGACCTGTAACTTCTTCTTTAAGAGGCTCCTCTGTCCTCCACTCATTACCTGTATTAATGGCACCTGTTTGAACTTGTTATCTGTATAAAAGACACCTGTCCACAACCTCAAACAGTCACACTCCAAACTCCACTATGGCCAAGACCAAAGAGCTGTCAAAGGACACCAGAAACAAAATTGTAGACCTGCACCAGGCTGGGAAGACTGAATCTGCAATAGGTAAGCAGCTTGGTTTGAATAAATCAACTGTGGGAGCAATTATTAGGAAATGGAAGACATACAAGACCACTGATAATCTCCCTCGATCTGGGGCTCCACGCAAGATCTCACCCCGTGGGGTCAAAATGATCACAAGAACGGTGAGCAAAAATCCCAGAACCACACGGGGGGACCTAGTGAATGACCTGCAGAGAGCTGGGACCAAAGTAACAAAGCCTACCATCAGTAACACACTACGCCGCCAGGGACTCAAATCCTGCAGTGCCAGACGTGTCCCCCTGCTTAAGCCAGTACATGTCTAGGCCCGTCTGAAGTTTGCTAGAGTGCATTTGGATGATCCAGAAGAGGATTGGGAGAATGTCATATGGTCAGATGAAACCAAAATTTAACTTTTTGGTAAAAACTCAACTCGTCATGTTTGGAGGACAAAGAATGCTGAGTTGCATCCAAAGAACACCATACCTACTGTGAAGCATGGGGGTGGAAACATCATGCTTTGGGGCTGTTTTTCTGCAAAGGGACCAGGACGACTGATCCGTGTAAAGGAAAGAATGAATGGGGCCATGTATCATGAGATTTTGAGTGAAAACCTCCTTCCATCAGCAAGGGCATTGAAGATGAAACGTGGCTGGGTCTTTCAGCATGACAATGATCCCAAACACACCGCCCGGGCAACGAAGGAGTGGCTTCGTAAGAAGCATTTCAAGGTCCTGGAGTGGCCTAGCCAGTCTCCAGATCTCAACCCCATAGAAAATCTTTGGAGGGAGTTGAAAGTCTGTGTTGCCCAGCGACAGCCCCAAAACATCACTGCTCTAGAGGAGATCTGCATGGAGGAATGGGCCAAAATACCAGCAACAGTGTGTTAAAACCTTGTGAAGACTTATAGAAAACGTTTGACCTGTGTCATTGCCAACAAGGGTATATAACAAAGTATTGAGAAACTTTTGTTATTGACCAAATACTTATTTTCCACCTTCATTTGCAAATAAATTCATAAAAAATCCTACAATGTGATTTTCTGGGAAAAAAATCTCAATTTGTCTGTCATAGTTGACGTGTACCTATGATGAAAATTACAGGCCTCATCTTTTTAAGTGGGAGAACTTGCACAATTGGTGGCTGACTAAATACCCCCCCCCCCCCCACTGTATATATGGCAAATAGAAATCCTATATGGATGGTGTTAAGAGATAAATGGGAGGTATTGAATAGAGTTGAAGGATGGGACTAATAACAAATAACAACAAATAATAACAAAGATAGCTAATAATGTAAGCATACTGTGTCCATAATAAGTATATAGGTTGTATATTGGGAGCTTTTGGAAAAGAGCACAGTTAGAAAGATATGGCATATAGAAGCAAACCGGATGGACATCATGAAAATGATCGGAGAGGTTGAGAGTAGAAGAAGTTCAGGAGCAAAAAAAATAATAATTATATATATATATATATATATATATATATATAGAATATAATTATTGTAAGATGAACTGTGTCCATAATGTGTAGATAGTAAGTATAGGCTGTAAGTAGAGGCCTGGGCATTGTTGTTCACTAATTTACTCCAAGTAGGGAAAGGATGGCAGGGTTGAAAAGTAATAAAGGGGAGTGTATATATATAAAAAAACATGGGGGATTGGAAGTGATGCAGACAATTACATTGATAGATTGTATCTTCTATCTGCAATATTAAGCTGATCCATCCCCCAGGAAAAAAAAAAAAAAAATGTTTTATTTATTTATTCTTGTCAGATAGGCTACGGCGTTTGGTATACAGATATAGGCGTACAGAAGGAGGTTAATTTGTTAATTTTCTATCTGAATTTTTTAAAATAAGCATTATATTTGTATTTTAACTCTGGCAGGCCTGAAGCATTCTTCCTCACCTCAAGTTCAACTGTCGGAGTCAGTTGAAGCGCCGGTGCCCACTGCCTTCATACCATAGTCCTGCAGTATACTAGGCTAACAGCCACACCAAACCTTCGCAAAAGTTTCTAAACTTTATTAAGGTAATATCAAAAGTAAGTCAATCCATTGTTTATAGGGAAAATACGAGCAGGATATACAGTATCTCACAAAAGTGAGTACACCCCTCACATTTTTGTAAATATTTGAGTATATCTTTTCATGTGACACACAGCCATTAATGTCTAAACCGCTGGCAACAAAAGTGAGTACACCCCTAAGTGAAAATGTCCAAATTGGGCCCAATTAGCCATTTTCCCTCCCCGGTGTCATGTGACTCGTTAGTGTTACAAGGTCTCATGTGTGAATGGGGAGCAGGTGTGTTACATTTGGTGTCATCGCTCTCACACTCCCTCATACTGGTCACTGGAAGTTCAACATGGCACCTCATGGCAAAGAACTCTCTGAGAATCTGAAAAAAAGAATTGTTGCTCTACATAAAGATGGCCTGGGCTATAAGAAGATTGCCAAGACCCTGAAACTGAGCTGCAGCACGGTGGCCAAGACCATACAGCGGTTTAACAGGACAGGTTCCACTCAGAACAGGCCTCGCCATGGTCGACCAAATAAGTTGAGTGCACGTGCTCAGCCTCATATCCAGAGGTTGTCTTTGGGAAATAGACGTATGAGTGCTGCCAGCATTGCTGCAGAGGTTGAAGGGGTGGGGGGTCAGCCTGTCAGTGCTCAGACCATACGGCGCACACTGCATCAAATTGGTCTGCATGGCTGTCGTCCTAGATGGAAGCCTCTTCTAAAGATGATGCACAAGAAAGCCCGCAAACAGTTTGCTGAAGACAAGCAGACTAAGGACATGGATTAGTGGAACCATGTCCTGTGGTCTGATGAGACCAATATAAACGTATTTGGTTCAGATGGTGTCAAGCGTGTGTGGCGGCAACCAGGTGAGGAGTACAATGACAAGTGTGTCTTGCCTACAGTCAAGCATGGTGGTGGGAGTGTCATGGTCTGGGGCTGCATGAGTGCTGCCGGCACTGGGGAGCTACAGTTCATTGAGGGAACCATGAATGCCAACATGTACTGTGACATACTGAAGCAGGGCATGATCCCCTCCCTTCGGAGACTGGGCCGCAGGGCAGTATTCCAACATGATAACGACCCCAAACACACCTCCAAGGCGACCACTGCCTTGCTAAAGAAGCTGAGGGTAAAGGTGATGGACTGGCCAAGCATGTCTTCAGACCTAAACCCTATTGAGCATCTGTGGGCCATCCTCAAACGGAAGGTGGAGGAGTGCAAGGTCTCTAACATCCACCAGCTCCGTGATGTCGTCATGGAGGAGTGGAAGAGGACTCCAGTGGCAACCTGTGAAGCTCTGGTGAACTCCATGGCCAAGAGGGTTAAGGCAGTGCTGGAAAATGATGGTGGCCACACAAAATATTGACACTTTGGGCCCAATTAGGACATTTTCACTTAGGGGTGTACTCACTTTTGTTGCCAGCGGTTTAGACATTAATGGCTCTGTGTTGTGCTATTTTGAGGGGACAGCAAATTTACACTGTTATACAAGCTGTACACTCACTACTTTACATTGTAGAAAAGTGTCATTTCTTCAGTGTTGTAACATGAAAAGATATACTCAAATATTTACAAACATGTGAGGGGTGTACTCACTTTTGTGAGATACTGTATATTGTGGCAAACACAGTACAGTTGGAACTTAATTTGGCCAAAATAAATTGATTTAAACCAGGCTATATTGCAGCAATAACCAAGAAAGCCTAGTGCCTACCGTAACCAACAATTGACAGCAATAAGCTAATGATATTTATTTTTACAACAGGCCTTCTTATAACTTAAACTAAATACGGAACACACAATTAAAAAGACAGATCAAACTTAATTTAGCCAACAAATGTCTCAACAGAATGAAACAAAACATCTTTAGATGAATGAATAGGCCTACAATAATAACAGTGATATATAATAATGATAAAACAAATTATTATAAATAAGAAAAAATAGTTCCAAAATTGCATCATACCTGAAAAGTTGTACAGTAGCCACGGCAACGCTCTTCTCATCTTTCTCCACTACAGTATTAACACTTGTCCATAGAGAGGATAATAATTAGCAGGTTGATGAGATGAATCAGGTTAGTAACACCTGGAGTTGTAGCGAAAACCTACAGGAGGGTAGCTCTCCAGGAACAGGGTTGGGCAACCCTGGTCTACATTATCATTCCATTTAATTACATTGTTTTGTTGACCTTAATTTGCTTAATTTATGAAAAGCAAGTTGTACAGTAGCCACGGCAACGCTCTTCTCATCTTTCTCCACTACAGTATTAACACTTGTCCATAGAGAGGAAAATCCCCTTGTAGGCTTTCACAATGGGGAAATTCCGACCAGAGTTAACCGCGCGTAAATGGATCGCATTTCCCTTTATGTGCACTTTTTTTCTCAATGCATATTCAAACCATGAACTTAAGCATGAGAATAGCATGGAGATTGAATAAATGAAGGTGTCTACAGATACACCGTATTCTGACCTTGATTAAATTCACCTCATAATTCCACCACACCCTTTACGAGCGAAGGAAACCATGAATAAGGTCTAGCAATCCTAACGGTTCCAAGTGGAAAAAGCACTTATTTAATTTTTCCGATAGAAAAAACAGCATTCTCCATGCACGGTAATTTACAAATTGATAAGCGGTATTGATAAGAGCTAGGTAAATGAGTAAGCCATTTGGATAAGGAGATTGTACATATAAATGACACTTGTTTTAGATATATTTTACCTTATAATCGTTGGAGACCAATGTGAAACCAGTCATACAGCAGCAAACTGAAGCATAGCAACTTTCCCGTAGTAAAGTTGATGAAATCCTGTTCCGTTATGCAGAATTTAAATTGTACGGCCTTTTAACTTGCAGGATTGGCTACCCCTGACTTCCTCTGTTTCCTATTTTTAACATGTTAAATATTAGCCACTATCGGTATCGACCGTCAGTAGGCCTAATAACCACAAATATTTTAACTGCCAATTTACTGTTAGTTCCCTTCAGTTGGTGTAGTCTACATCATGACTGCCCAACCCTGTTCCTGGAGATCTACCGTCCTGTAGGTTTTTGCTCCAACCCTAATCTAGCACCCCTGATTCTAATAATTAGCAGGTTGATGAGATTAATCGGGTTAGTAACACCTGGAGTTGGAGCGAAAACCTACAGGAGGGTAGTTCTCCAGGAACAGGGTTGGAGTGAAAACCTACAGGAGGGTAGTTCTCCAGGAACAGCGTTGGAGTGAAAACCTACAGGAGGGTAGTTATTCAGGAACAGGGTTGGAGTGAAAACCTACAGGAGGGTAGTTCTTCAGGAACAGGGTTGGAGTGAAAACCTACAGGAGGGTAGTTCTTCAGGAACAGGGTTGGGCAACCCTGGTCTACATTATCATTCCATTTAATTACATTGTTTTGTTTACCTTAATTTGCTTAATTTATCAAAAAGCAGATTAAACAGCATGATCATTACACAGGTGCACAACCTTGTGCTGGGGACAATAAAAGCCCACTCTAAAATGTGCAGTTTTGTCACACAACACAATGCCACAGATGTCTCAAGTTTTGAGTGGCATGCTGACTGCAGGAATGTCCACCAGAGCTGTTGCCAGAGAATTGTATGTTAATTTCTCTACCATAAACCACATCCAATGTCGTTTTAGAGAATTTGGCAATACATCCAACCGGCCTTACAACCACAGACCATGTGTATGGCATCGTGTGGGCGAGCAGTTTGCTGATGTCAACGTTGTGAACAGAATGCCCCATTGTGACGGTGTGGTTATGGTATGGGCAGGCATAAGCTACGGACAACGAACACAATTTCATTTTATCGATGGCCCTAGTATTCTGAACACGTTCTCTCAATATATTTTAGTCTGTCGACAAAATTCGAACTAAAAGGTACACCGTATTTAAAGGGAATGCTTAAGATAACAAAATCTGTTGGCCGGCAAGTGGGAAGGTTTTCAGTGGTTGAATAAAATGTATTCGGCGCATGCGATGTAGCCACACCTGCAGAGCGTGTTATGTGACTGAATGAGGCAAGTCTTCAATAAAAAAGCCCCCACTCCTTCACAGTCAACAGTAGCCCAAGGCTCCTCTCTCTGTCTCTCTCTCTCTCTCTCTCTCTCTCTCTCTCTCTCTCTCTCTACCTCTCTCTGTCTCTCTCTCTCTCTCTACCTCTGTCTCTGTCTCTCTCTCTCACAACAGCATGCACATAAGACAGAGAATGGTGCAGAAGCGCGAAATCGGGGTGGAGCCCATGATATGCAGCCCCGGCCAGGCTACAGTTTTATTTATCTGCTTTTTAATTTATTTTATCAGCTAATAGCCGGCATTTAGCGGCTAAAGGAAACCCTGAGATGCATGTAATACCATGATTCTAATTCTTCTTCGATGGTGTTTCTCTCTGCGATCCTCAGGTTGAAAAGCCAGATCCCACAGATCAAGCAGACTCTAGAAATCCTACGACACATGCAGAAGAAGAAGGTAAAGAAACAAACGTGGCGCTGTTTACTTACTTTGTTTTCTACTCAGACCTTGCCAGCCGATCCCCGTTATCTTCCTACTCCTCCTCCTTAGCCCTAACTGTTCAATGTTTGCAGATCTGTAAGCAAGCTATAAGCAGTATGCTGGAAACTCCACTACTACGCTGCTTATTCAGACCCTTCAGAGGGGTAGGGACTGATGACAGGAAACCACTGTAGAGTGTTGGGTTTCACCCCCCCCTCTCGTCCAATAGGAAACCACAAACCCGATGGAGACGCACTTCCTGTTGGCTGACAATGTTTACTGCAAGGCGTTGGTCCCGGCCACTGATAAAGTGTGCCTGTGGCTAGGGGTGAGTACCTTGGGATCTGCAGGAGTACAGTCAGGTCTTAGATGAAGGCTAGATGGAGCTTTGTTAGGGACAATTCCTAGTCTCTAAAAACTACAATCTATTATTATTATTATTATTATTATTATTATTATTATTACCATTCAATACTCTAACCTCCCTGTCTCCCCCTCTCTTTCCTCCCTCTCCTCTTCCAGGCCAATGTGATGTTGGAGTATGACATCGACGAGGCCCAGTCTCTTCTGGAGAAGAACCTAGCGACCGCATCGCGCAACCTGGACTCCCTGGAGGAAGACCTGGACTTCCTCAGAGACCAGTTCACCACCACCGAAGTCAGTATCCTTATGCCTAAACATAGGCCCACTCAGCCCAGGGGACTATGGGTGAACAGGCTTGGAGGCTGGAGAAGTATGTGATGCTGTCAGACAAGTGCTGCCAAAAGCAGGTGTCAGTGCAGGGGTAGAACAAAGATGTGTCAGTCTGGTGGTAAAAACCAAGAGAGTTGGGAAACACTGATTTTAGAGTGGCTTGCGTAAGTATTTACCCCCTTGGCATTTTTCCTATTATGTTGCCTTACAACCTGGAATTAAAATAGATTTTGGGGGGGGGGGTTTGTATCATTTGATTTACACAACATGCCTACCACTTTGAAGATGCAAAATATTTTTTATCGTGAAACAAACAAGAAAAAGACGAAAAAAACAGACAACTTGAGCGTGCATAACTATTCACCCCCCCTCCCAAAGTGAATACTTTGTAGAGCCACCTTTTACAGCAATTACAGCTGCAAGTCTCTTGGGGTATGTCTCTATAAGCTTGGCACATCTAGCCACTGGGATTTTTGCCCATTCTTCAAGGCAAAACTGCTCCAGCTCCTTCAAGTTGGATGGGTTCTGCTGGTGTACAGCAATCTTTAAGTCATACCACAGATTCTCAATTGGATTGAGGTCTAGGCTTTGACTAGACCATTCCAAGACATTTAAATGTTTCCCCTTAAACCACTCAAGTGTTGCTTTAGCAGTATGCTTAGGGTCATTGTCCTGCTGGAAGGTGAACCTCCATCCCAGTCTCAAATCTCTGGAAGACTGAAACAGGTTTCCCTCAAGAATTTCCCTGTATTTAGCGCCATCCATCATTCCTTCAATTCTGACCAGTTTCCCAGTCCCTGCCGATGAAAAACATCCCCACAGCATGATGCTGCCACCACCGTGATTCGCGGTGGGGATGGTGTTCTCGGGGGGATGAGAGGTGTCGGGTTTGCGCCAGACATAGCGTTTTCCTTGATGGGCAAAAAGCTCAATTTTAGTCTCATCTGACCAGAGTACCTTCTTCCATATGTTTGGGTAGTCTCCCACATGCCTTTTGGTGAACACCCTAACGTGTTTGCTTATTTCTTTCTTTAAGGAATGGCTTTTTTCTGGCCACTCTTCCATAAATCCCAGCTCTGTGGAGTGTACGGCTTAAAGTGGTCATATGGACAGATACTCCAATCTCCGCTGTGGAGCTTTGCAGCTCCTTCAGGGTTATCTTTGGTCTCTTTGTTGCCTCTCTGATTAATGCCCTCCTTGCTTGGTCCGTGAGTTTTGGTGGGCGGCCCTCTCTTGGCAGGTTTGTTGTGGTGCCATATTCTTTCCATTTTTTAATAATGGATTTAATGGTGCTCCGTGGGATGTTCAAAGTTTCTGATATTTTTTTTATAACTTAACCCTGATCTGTACTTCTCCACAACTTTGTCCCTGACCTGTTTGGAGAGCTCCTTTGTCTTCATGGTGCCGCTTGCTTGGTGGTGCCCCTTGCTTATAATATAATAATAATAATATGCCATTTACCTGCTACAGTGGCTGGTATGCAAAAAAAAAAATGTTTTAGTCCCTGGTAATACTTGTCACAGTTGAAGAGCGGATGTTCTCAGTTTTGTGCAGGTATATTTGTTTTATTTCTCAGCTGTCTATTTTAGTGGTGTTGCAGACTCTGGGGCCTTTCAGAACAGGTGTATATATACTGAGATCATGTAACACTTAGATTGCACACAGGTGGACTTTATTTAACTAATTATGTGACTTCTGGAGGTAATTGGTTGCACCAGATCTTATTTAGGGGCTTCATAGCAAAGGGGGTGAATACATATGTACGCACCACTTTTCCGGGTTTTTTTCCTTTTTGGATTTCTTGAAATAAGTAATTTTTTTCATTTCACTTCACCAATTTAGACTATTTTGTGTATGTCCATTACATGAAATCCAAATAAAAAGCAATTTAAATGACAGTTTGTAATGCAACAAAATAGGAAAAACACCAAGGGGGATGAATACTTTTGTGAGGCACTGTTGATGAGATGTATCCTGAAACCAGCAGATAGGCCAAGGGAGTATGGGTGAATAGGCCTGGAGGCCAAGGGAGTATGGGTGAATAGGCCTGGAGGCCAAGGGAGTATGGGTGAATAGGCCTGGAGGCCAAGGGAGTATGGGTGAATAGGCCTGGAGGCCAAGGGAGTATGGGTGAATAGGCCTGGAGGCCAAGGGAGTATGGGTGAATAGGCCTGGAGACAATGGAGTATGGGTGAATAGGCCTGGAGGCCAAGGGAGTATGGGTGAATAGGCCTGGAGGCCAAGGGAGTATGGGTGAATAGGCCTGGAGGCCAAGGGAGTATGGGTGAATAGGCCTGGAGGCCAAGGGAGTATGGGTGAATAGGCCTGGAGGCCAAGGGAGTATGGGTGAATAGGCCTGGAGGCCAAGGGAGTATGGGTGAATAGGCCTGGAGGCCAAGGGAGTATGGGTGAATAGGCCTGGAGGCCAAGGGAGTATGGGTGAATAGGCCTGGAGGCCAAGGGAGTATGGGTGAATAGGCCTGGAGGCCAAGGGAGTATGGGTGAATAGGCCTGGAGGCCAAGGGAGTATGGGTGAATAGGCCTGGAGGCCAAGGGAGTATGGGTGAATAGGCCTGGAGGCCAAGGGAGTATGGGTGAATAGGCCTGGAGGCCAAGGGAGTATGGGTGAATAGGCCTGGAGGCCAAGGGAGTATGGGTGAATAGGCCTGGAGGCCAAGGGAGTATGGGTGAATAGGCCTGGAGGCCAAGGGAGTATGGGTGAATAGGCCTGGAGGCCAAGGGAGTATGGGTGAATAGGCCTGGAGGCCAAGGGAGTATGGGTGAATAGGCCAGGAGGCTGGATAAAATAAAATAAAACAGTGACCGGGTGTCCGCAGGGTCCTTAAAAAGTCTTAAATTCATGTATCTAAATTAAAGGCCTTAAAATGTCATAAATTGTCTTAAATTCAGTTTAATGGTGTTATAAAATGTGACCGCTATGTTAAGCAGCTGTTTAACTCTTGCCATAATGGCAAAAAAAAACACACAAAGCAACGTTTCAAATTGGCTAATCTATTTTGTAGCCTAGCTTACTTAGCTAGGCTACAAAATAGATTAGCCAATTTGAAACGTTGCTTGTTGCTTGGTTAGTTAGCTCACTCGTTAGCTAGCTAGTTAACTATTTAGCTATTAGCTATTAGCTATTAAATGATTTTGTCAAATCGTAAAGTGCATTATCTTTATAATTCCTCTAATGAAAGCGTCTACCCATGTGCCTGTTTCGTTGGGGCCTGCTGCAGTGATAATGAGCGACACACTTTTCACTGCCTTTCCCACTGCACTCTAGTTTATAAGAAAAATACAGCTATCCTGTGTAATACACAGGGGCCTAACATTTAAACACGCTACCTGCCAAACACGGGTATATTTTGGCATTGGCGGGTAAGAATGTCTAATTCACCAGCCACATTGGCGCGTGGTCACACTCTGGGTTCTACAGTGAGTGTTTAATAAAAAATAATAATGTATGGGCACAAGTGCAAGTTGTGATTTATAGCTAAATCAATGCTGCAGTAGCTGTTTTCAAAGTATTTCTGCCGTTTTGTTTCATATCTGGTAATGCACTAAGAAATCTGAATCCTAACGTTATAGCTATCTCACCTTGCGCAGAATCACTGCCAGTCTGGGGGGCTGTGAGTGCTGAAAGATTTGTTTTTAGAACCAATGGGCACAGACATAAAAGTTGGACTTTGTCCTCGTGTTTCTTGGCTATTTACCTTGTTTTGTTCACAAGCTCGGTTGCTTTTCAATGTTTCAGTTTGCTCCTACTGCTAGCAAAAAGAGACATCAGTCGGCCTCTACTTGTGACGTTCTCACTGGCACAGTGATTACTCAGTGGTCCTGTTACCAAGGTAACCTTAAAGGGGCAGCTGAACATTTTTGTCTGATATTTTTATTAAAATACTCAGGTCACAGAATATTAAATTAAATCGAGAAATATACCACATTAGTTCTTACTAGTAATGCATTTGTAGTTTTAGAAACATTACTAAGCATGATAATCCGTTTTATTGTGTTTCTTTGTGTAATTATGGCAAAACAAATATTTTGGCTGGTTAAAAATCTGAGTGGCTGGTAGATTTTTTTTTTAAATGCAGGTATATTTGTTTTATTTCTCAGCTGTCTATTTTACAACCGAGATATTGATATGGGTTTGAGATACGGAGCGCGTAAAATGAGCATCGCCCATTGCGGGCGCATCGGCCTCATTGGGTATTAGGCTATGACGGCACAATTTTTGGGGGGACATTTAATAATAGCTTTACATGGCTACTTCCAGTGAACATTATATTTAGAGGTAGTGATCTAGCTAACGTTTTTTGAATGTCCATTTAACCAGTTGGTGAATTAGCACTAAATATATTAGTCTGCGATATTATTGCACATAAAGATGTAAGCAAATTAATCTATATTTAACTAAACATATTGAGACCTATTTTAACACTGAAATATAACAACAATAGTCTAATTGTCTACCCAAAATTCATGACAATCACTGGATTAGGTTGCAGTGCACATCAATATCTTCAGTCATGCATTCCTGCCTAGATGGAACAAGTTAGTTGAATACCATCTCAGTAGTCTATCGCCCCTCTTTATTAAAGCACTGTGAATGGCATTAGAAGATGATTAGCCTACTCATTTTTTCTATTGGCGACAGCATGAAAAAATATGGGAATATTAGCAGGTTTGTGGCCACGCAGACCTCAAAATGTGTATTAAATTGCATTTCAAGTGGCATTAAAAATATCTTAAAGTCTTAAATTCAACCTGATGGAACCTGCAGATACCCTGAGTGAAGAAAGCTGTGATAGAATGTTCTCTGTGTCAGGGATGGGTAACTGGTCTTTGGGTGTTGCCTTGTCTTGTCGTGGTTTTACGATTTGAGACAGTTCGTGGTCTGGTAGGGCAGAGTTACTGGTGCAGGTGTTTGATAGATGGGTTACAGATGGTCTACAGCTGTGACAGACGGTTGTGTCAAAGCAGGGAAAGTAATGTAATGAACGCCGTTTGGGCCTTTGCGTGTCAAAAAAATATACTTTTACTCAAGTATGACAATTGGGTACTTTTTCCACCATTGCGCAGAAGGTTACAATTTGGTGGAATCATGCAATATTTAGACTAGATAATGTTTAACAAGGTTGGAATGTGGAGCAATGAAATGGGTTATTAGTCTAATCAGTACCCAAGTGCTTTTTTCCCCATCGTCCTCCTGAGAGTTATCAGACTAAAAAAAAAAACATCCACGTTGTATTGTTTTTCCTCTGGAATATTGTTCAAAATACATAGTAGGTTGACTGGTACAATAAATGTGTCTCAATTCACAGTGGTTTCAGAGTCCCACAATATGAGCTACGAAGCTAATGTTCTCTGGGTGTCACTGAGTAGACCGATACCCCATGTCATTGATCCACAATCCATAGGTAAGGCTGTACAGTGAAATAAGTCTAATACATCCAGTATGATTTCAACAGATTTTTGTCAAATTTAACATATTGGTTTATTTTGTTGAACGCATATATTAACATTTCAACCTCGTATGGCATAATTCCACTATTTGTAATCATTTGCATTGCTGTCAAAAACAGACTTTAATTTTGAAGGCTAACCGGAAATTCCACTATATGAAATAAGAGTGATAGTGTAATCATTGTGTAATAATTATGTAAAAAATGTATGAACGTGTTTAAATTATGTGACGTGCAGTCAAATGCAGGTCCTAATTGGTCAACAAAAGTTTATTTGACGGGTCAAATAGTGTTATTTGACGTATCTTTTTTGACACTCAAAGACCCAAAACGGCGTTTCATAACCAGGAGAAAATAACATTTTGAAATCGAGTTATGTACTTCGTGTTGACAATTGGATCTCGTTCAAACTGTTGGTAAGTACTGTTGTTTTGCTAGACTGGTAAAGACAGTGTTTACAGTATATTAGAGGTACTACCTATGTAGATGGCACAAGGCTTCTGAAAATACTAGACAAAAATGTAATAGACTGAGAAATGTGTTGTCCTTAACCCATCGCCCCCCCCTCAGATATGGCACGAGTCTACAACTTTGACGTTAAGAGGAGGAGCAAGGACAACCTCCTTAAATCAGTCGAGAAGTCTTGAGAGAGGGGGACACCCTCCCCTCTTAGTAACCCGCCCCAGCAACCACCAACCTTCCCCAACATCATGTTCACATCTCTAGTCTCTACAACAAGGATGCGACCTAAATGACACCCTATTCCCTATATAGTGCACTACTTTATGACCAGGGCCCATAGAGCTCTGGTCAAAAGTAGTGCACTGTATAGGGAATAGGGTGTCATTTGGAATGTAGACCAAGGGTTATTCTATTGATTTGTTACTTTTTAAAGTATTTTTTCAAGTAAAAAAAGACAAAACAAAAGTTACTACGGCAGTTTTTTGTATTATTTTACTACGGTTATTATGCACTAATATTTTTTCATCCCCTTCTTAGTCTTTAGGTTGTCACTGTCCTACATTTCTTCTTCCTTTCCTCGTGTTCTCTTAAAGCTGTCGAGTACTACTTATTTTTCAAAACTCTTATTGACGTTGATCTTCACTTTGTACTGGTTTGGGGCCTTGGTTTACTTTCAGAACACACCCTGCTATTACATTACCCATAATCCTCGCTGGGCAGGAAATGGGAGAGAGGAGGAGGAGGAGGAGGAAGACCATCTCACCAGTTGAAGCTGACACCTTCCTGTGATTTTATGAGAATGTTCAAAATGTCGAGCCCACTCTCTTCTCCGTTCTGTCCCTCACTCCTCGTCCCCCGACTGCATTCCAAATAGCACCTTCCCAACGGTAGTGCACTACATAGAGTAGATGTAGCCCTTCTGTTCTGCTTCCTGCCTGTGTTTTCATGGTTTTATTTTCCTCCTGTCTTGTTTGCTCCTCTACCTTCCTCCTCTTCCTCAATGTATTTGTCACGTTGTATTCATTAGAACACTTGAGTGATTAAAAAAAAAAAAGGGCAAAAAAAAAAGAAAATTTGGGGAAAGAGAAATTGACCTGCTGGTCCTGTGTTCTAATTGTGATCTTTGTGTGGTGCCAGTCAGTATCTGCTCTCTTGCTAATTCCTTATGGCATAGTCATGCAACAATAGCTACAGTTGAAGTCGGAAGTTTACATACACCTTAGCCAAATAAATTTAAACTTGAGTTTTTCACAATTCCTGACATTTTAATCCAAGTAAAAATTCCCTGTTTTAGGTCAGTTAGGATCACCACTTTATTTTAAGAATGTGAAATGTCAGAATAATAGTAGAGAGAATGATTTATTTAAGCTTTTATTGCTTTCATCACATTCCCAGTGGGTCAGAAGTTTACATACACTCAATTAGTATTTGGAAGCATTGCCTTTAAATTGTTTAACTTGGGTCAAACCCTGTCTTTTTCCTCCAAACATAACGATGGTCATTATGGCCAAACAGTTCTATTTTTGTTTCATCAGACCAGAGGACATTTCTCCAAAAAGTACGATATTTGTCCCCATGTGCAGTTGCAAACCGTAGTCTGGCTTTTTTATGGTGGTTTTGGAGCAGTGGCTTCTTCCTTGCTGAGCGGCCTTTCAGGTTATGTCGATTATAGGACTTGTTTTACTGTGAATATAGATACTTTTGTACCGGTTTACTCCAGCATCTTCACAAGGTCCTTTGCTGTTGTTCTGGGATTGATTTGCACTTTTCGCACCAAAGTATGTTCATCTCTAGGAGACAGAACAAGTCACCTTCCTGAGCGGTATGACGGCTGCGTGGTCCCATGGTGTTTATACTTGCGTACTATTGTTTGTACAGATGAACGTGGTACCTTCAGGCGTTTGGAAATTGCTACCAAGGATGAACAAGACTTGTGGAGGTCTACAATGTTTTTTCTGAGGTCTTGGCTGATTTCTTTTGATTTTCCCATGATGTCAAGCAAAGAGGCACTGAGTTTGAAGGCAGGCCTTGAAATACATCCACAGTTACACCTCCAATTGACTCAAATTATGTCAATTAGCCTATCAGAAGCTTCTAAAGCCATGACATCATTTTCTGGAATTGTCCAAGCTGTTTAAAGGCACAGTCAACTTAGTGTATGTCAACTTCTGACCTACTGGAATTGTGATACAGTGAATTATAAGTGAAATAATCTGTCTGTAAACAATTGTTGGAAAAATTACGTGTCATGCACAAAGTAGATGTCCTAAACGACTTGCCAAAACTATAGTTTGTTAACAAGACATTTGTGGAGTGGTTGAAAAACGAGTTTTAATGAATCCAACCTAAGTGTACGTAAACTTCTGACTTCAACTATTTGTTTCCATTAACTTGTCCAGTGTTTTTTTTTTTTTATGTTTATTTTATTTTAAAAGTTTGCATAGAAAGTAGATGCGACAAATGCCTGCTACTGAGCATTTCCATGTAACTAGGTTGTCGAGAAGCTGCTGGAGGTAATGACGTCACACTTTAAAAAAGGCAGTAGCTAGGCGACAGATTTTCATACGAATATTCTAGAATCCGCGTAGAGAAAATATGTGCATTTTCCTGTCAGTGGTAGGCTATGTTTCCACCAAATGGACTTGTTGCGTATAAAAATCAGTGCGTGATGACAGTGCACACAAAATACTTTTTTGCTTAAGTTTTCATGTACTGAATAAAAATAGAAACTCAGATGTTGCATTTTTAACTCCACTGATAGTTTTGTCACATACTGTGTTGCGTTAAATAGCAAATGTTCCTACTCTGGTCTTGGCGTCTGCGCTCTAGCCAACAGCTGGCAGATACAGTGCAGGGAGGCTGGGCGGGTTGTTTCGTTTGTTAGGATCCCTATTAGCTACAGCACATGCAGCAGCTACTCTTCCTGGGGTCCACATAAAACGTACAAATACATGACAAACTACAGAACAGTGATAGACTAGAACAACATAAGATATTACATTACATTCAAAATAGAAAATAAGAGTTATATAATGGGAAGATCCCAAGAGACAAAAATTATATCTACACTGAGCAAAAATCTTAGATGCAACATGCAGCAATTTCAAAATATTTTACTGACTTACAGGTCATTATAAGGAAATCAGTCAATTAAAACGTATATATTAGGCCCTAATCTATGGATTTCACATGACTGGGAATACAGATATGCATCTGTTTGTCACAGATGGTAGGGGTGTGGATCAGAAAACCAGTCAGTATCTGGTGTGACCGACATTTGCCTAATGCAGTGCAACACGTCCTTCGCATAGAGTTGATCAGGCTTTTGATTGTGGCCTGTAGAATGTTGTCCCACTCTTCAATGGCTGTGCGAAGTTGCTGGATATTGGCGGGAACTAGAACACGCTGTCGTACACGTCGATCCAGAATCATCCCAAACATGCTCAATGGGTTACAAGTCTGGTGAGTATGCAGGCCATGGAAGAACTGGGACATTTATAGCTTCCAGGAATTGTGTACAGATCCTTGCGACATGGGGCCGTGCATTATCATGCTGAAACATGAGGTGATGGCGGTGGATAAATGGCACGACAATGGGATCTATAAAATGCAATTGTGTTCCTTGTCTGTAGCTTATGCCTGCCCATATCGTAACCCCACCGCCACCATGGGGCACTCTGTTCACAACGTTGACATCAGAAAACTGCTTGTCCACATGCCATGTACGCTTAACCGGGATTCATCCGTGAAGAGCACACTTCTCCAGTGTGCCAGTGGCCATCGAAGGTGAGCATTTGCCCACTGAAGTCGGTTTTCAAAAACCCGAACTGCAGTCAGGTCAAGACCCTGGTGAGGACGATGAGCACCCAGATGAGCTTCCCTGAGGTTTCTGACAGATTGTGCAGAAGTTATTCGGTTGTGCAAACCCACAGTTTTCATCAGCTGTCCGGGTGGCTGGTCTCAGACGATCCCGCAGGTAAAGAAGACAGATGTGGAGGTCCTGGGTTGGCATGGTTACACGTGGTCTGTGGTTGTGAGGCTGGTTGAACGTACTGTCAAATTCTCTAAAATGACATTGGAGGCGGCTTATGGTAGAGAAATTAACATTCCATTATCTGTCAACAGCTCTGGTGGACATTCCTCCAGTCACATGCCAATTGCACGCTCCCTCAAAACCCTCAAGACATTTGTGGCGTTGTGAGAAAAAACTGCACATTTTAGTGGCCTTTTAATGTCCCCCGCACAAGGTGCACCTGTGTAATGATCACGCTGTTTAATAAGCTTCTTGATATGCCACACTGGTCAAGTGGATGGATTATCTTGTCAAAGGAGAAATGCTCACTAACAGGGATGTATACAAATTTGTGCCAAAAATTTGAGATAAATAAACTTGTGCTTATGGAACATTTCTGGGATCATTTATTTCAGCTCATGAGACATGGCACCAACACTTCACATGTTGCATTTATATTTGCACATAAAGGCATATCCACGGATATTTACCACATAATTCATTTTACCAACACAAAAAGATCCCACCCATGTCAATCAAACAAATTATCTGTTGGGGTTTATAAAATTACAACGAAACTAACTGTTTCATCACAGCTGGCATGATTTTTTATTATATGATCTTACTTTACTCGCATATACCTAGAAGACTACGTGTTGAATTTAGACACTGAACTGATCAAATAGCTAAGTACCTCACGAAGTACCTCACTGTGGTGCCTAGTTGGGACAAAATCCTGCAGTAGCTGTGGCACTCCAAGATCAGGGTTGTGTAATATATGGAGCTATAACACCTTTTAATGATAGTCCATAACTCCCTTGTGTTTAACAGCCAATCAGTATCACTCTTGAGGTTGAAAGACAAGGGGATATGTAAATGAAGCGGTCTTGCTGTGTTAATTCTTACCACGCTGCAGATATAAAGCCAAAAGTAATAGTACTCCAGTCTCCATTGTCAAGTTAATTCTACCGTGCCATTAGAACATCACAGGGTTGCCTACCCCTGGCCTATGGTGAGGTGAATGTGAGATCACATGGTTACACTGCTCAGAGACTGATCTCTATCCAACGCAGTAAAAGGATAGTCCCCACCCAATGTCAAAGACTATCTGATGTTTTAACGTCTGTCATTCCACACCATCTGTTGTGACTGTTATGCAAGAGGATAAATCTACAGGCCTCAATCACAAAGGATTGGTATGCTTGGCATCACTTTTGAGGTTTTATGTCTGACAGATTTGGGTATTTGTGGGGTGAACTATTTACTATGAGGGGTCAACCCATGTGATTTGAACCGAAGCCTATGTGCCTAAAAGGATGAAAGAGGAAAGCAGCACAAGACTCACCGCTATGAATAAAATAGGGAGCTTTGGAGAGTTTGACCTAGTTTGACCTGATCTAGCAGTTTGGATAATTCCCTTCAATACCCTAGTTTATATATCTGCCAATTATGATTTTCTCCATTTGGCTAAATGCAGGGGTGTCAAACTCATTCCATGCTGGTTCTTGGTTTTTCCTTTTAATTAAGACCTAGACCCCCCCCCCCCCAAGATCAATACAAGCTTGTTGATAATGACACGTATTTGCCTTGTATTGCCATCTAGTGGTTGGTTTCTTGCACTGCAATGAGTAACCCATTATGACAAAGCCAAGACTACATCGTTTTACCCACACACGGGCGCGCTACATTGTTAGACACAGAGCGAAACTGGGGTGTTTTACCGGTCACATTGTTTTTATTTATTTCTGAGTACATTTCAAGTTGTTTTGATAGAATAGTAGTGGCCCAGAAAGTTCCATAGATGTTGAATTGAATGAACAGTAGTTACATGGTATTGTACAGTTTAGAGAGAGAGAATAAAATATTAATCCTGGGTCGTATTCATTAGGGCGCAACGTAGCAAAACGTTTTGCAATGGAAAATGAAGAAAACATTTTCTTATTAGACATCTTCAGGTAGTTCCCCTCTGTTTCAGTCTGTTCTCTTCCGTTTGATGCCTAATGAACACGACCCTGGTAATGCTGTACATTGATGATCTACTTGCGTGTTATATTGTTGATGAGCAACAGGCTAGCCTGGGGTTTATGGTAATCTGATCCTAGATCTGTGTTTTGAGACCTAACGCCTACACAGTGTCTTATTAGATGATGAGGAGCAACTGATCCAAACTCCTTAAACCCTCTGATACTAGTCTCAACCCGTCTGTCTAGACAGACCACTCTGATACGGTATAAGCGTTGGAGGAGAGTTTAAGTGTGTGGAGATTGGTGAAGCCACTGTTGTTCAGTTAAGAGCACTGAATGTAATTCTACAATGTTCTAATTCTATGGGTGGAACATCATGATGTCAAAGATTCTATTCTAGAACCAGAATGTCCACAAAACTGGGAAAAGCACACTGTAATCCAAAGAAGTCCATTCTTGATCCAAGTTGTAAAGGAGTGAAAAGTCACACGCTTCATGGGATATCCCACGTCGAGACTCTGCAAAATGGGATATCCCACGTCGAGACTCTGCAAAATGGGATATCCCATGTCGAGACTCTGCAAAATGGTTCCAGATTAATGATTGACAACGTTTACCATCCACTCTTCCTTCTCAATGGTAATCCTACCTGATAGATGCACACAGTCAACCCAGCTCCCCCGGCCCTTAAATGTTACATTGACATATGATAATGCTCCATGATAGCGGTTCATCCTTGCAGTTATTATGCAAATCAAGGGGATGAAGAGGTGCCCTAGGGAATCAGTAGTACACACTCACCCATTCAGAGGAAAGCAATGGTGCTTCCCCTAACCAAAACTAATAACCTTTATGAACAAAATCTTATTTCAATCTCTTCACTCAGAGTAGAGACGAAGGAATCATAGTTTTGGATTATGATTCTTTGATATAAATAATTTGCTTGTAGCGCCTGATGAGAACGAGATTGACCTTGAACACAGTGGCTACAAAACAACTTGAACTGAAAATAAAATGTAGGAGACCATTTGTTACAACGCAGCGAGTTCCTATTGTGCCAAACCATTTCATTTTTCACTTTCCAAACCAGAAAGGTTGTTACATTGTGTTAGTGCATCCAACTAAAGTATGGTCATTCATGATAACAAAATGTGATTAATTTTGGAATGAATGTCCTTATTTCTATACTGATTGAGATATTGAATGCACATGTCTGTTGCCATACTTGTTGTATCTATGGAGTTAACTGTAATTTAGATGTCTGCAGGTGTGGAATTATAGGTCGTGGTATTTTTAAGAGTATGTTCTCCTAGCTGTCTCTCCACTGTTACCATGGGATTCCAGAATCACTAGGAGGCCAAGTTCCAGAGTCATTCTGAGTCATTGTTCAAACGTACTAAAATAAATAGTCCTTCTCTGTTGTCAGTTTGACCCTCTCAGGGACAGGTAAATGTTCAGGTAATGTACCGGTACTCAGGGATGCCTAATATCCCCTTTATAGTCCACCTTTACTGGGCCGTATTCATTAGTGCACACCATAGAAAAACACAGTTTTTGCAACAAAAACAAGAGTTTCTTATTGGTTTAGGTAGTCCCTTCCTGTTTTGTCCATTTCCTCCGTTCGACGTCAAGTGAATACGACCCTGGAGTCACTTTGTCCACCTGTACTGTTAGAGTCAAACAGTTGTTCCCTTACGTCCAGTCCAAAGGGTCCACAAAGTCCATTATGGTATTAGGTAAGAAGGATTGTACAGTGGTAGTTGGATGATGGGAGAAAAAGGTAGAGAACCACAGAGTTTGAGACCAGATTTAGTTTCCCTAGGGGTAGGGGGGAGACTGAGAGCCCCCTCCATCTTAGTCTCCTTTAAACTGAGTCAAATAGAATGTAGTTTTGGCCAAACCTTGCCCAACCGTAGTGTGATGCTTTCTGGTTGTATGAATTGTGTTATGGGAGAAATTAGATGAGAAAGGTGGGGGGCTATGGGAAACCAGGCAGGGATCTACACTACATGACCAAAAGTATGTGGACACCTGCTAGTCCTACATCTCATTCCAAAATCATGGGCATTAAAATGGAGTTGGTCCCCCCCTTTGCTGCTAGAACAGCCTCCACTCTACTAGGAAGGGACTTGCCTCCATTCAGCCACAAGCATTAGTGAGGTCAGGCACTGATGTTGGGCGATTAGGCCTGGCTCGCACTCGGCGTTCCAATTCATCCGAAAGGTGTTTGATGGGGTTGAGGTCAGGGCTCTGTGCAGGCCAGTCAAGTTCTTCCACAATGATCTCGACAAACCTGTGAGCTTGTGTGGCCAACCAATTCGCGGCTGAGCCGTTGTTGCTCCTAGACGTTTCCACTTCACAATAACAGCACTTACAGTTGACCGGAGCAGCTCTTGCAGGGCAGAAATTTGACAAACTGACTTGTTGGAAAGGAGGCATCCTATGACGGTGCCACGTTGAAAGTCACTGAGCTCTTCAGTACGGGCCATTCTACTGCCAATGTTTGTTTATGGAGATTGCATGGCGGTGTGCTCGATTTTATACACCTGTCATCAACGGGTGTGGCTGAAATAGCCGAATCCACTAATTTGAAGGGGTGTCCACATACTTTTGACCATGTAGTGTAGTTGTGGGTAGGATCCCTCCATCCAGATGCAGATCAGCAGAGGCAAATGGCTAAACTAGAGAGCTGAAATGGATCCAGGAGGACCTAGGGGAAACCAGGTCAGGGATCTCTCTCTAGTGGATCCCTCCAGATCAGCAGAGGCACCGCCGGTCGCTCTTGGTGACCTCCTCGGAGGAATGGACCACGTTGGGGACGAAGCCGCTCTTCACCCCTTCCCAGCCCTCCTGGATGGTGATGTCACCACTCCTCACCTAGGGCCAAGATATCAAGGTTAAGAGGGACAACGTCGTATTCACGTGCAGAGGCTTTTCGAAAATTAACCAAGGTAACCCTGTATTTTACAGACCAGTATTTAGTAGTGATGGGGGAAAAAATCGATAATTACGTATCACATTATTATTCTCCAAGTATCAATTAATTTTTTTTTTTTTCTACTGTAGGTAGCATTAGCTAGCGCTAGTCGGCTATACCTGCTCCAAAACTCAGGTAATTTTCATCCTATAGCTTGTTCGCCATCTTCTTTTTAAATAGTGAGCGAACATGTTTTCATCACTTTTTATTTCCATGACTGATCAAAACTCATTTTCTCATGGCTCTCTCGTGTCTCTGCAGCAGACCTATGGTGAGCAATATGTTTGGAACATCAACATCGCAATTAAATCGCAGTATTGAATAGCAATACATAATGAATCGGCACCTAAGTATTGTAATACTATTGTATTGTGAGGTCCCTGGCAAATCCCAGCCCTAGTATTTATCAGGTATTTACTTTGAAATTACTTGTTAAAATGGCAATAACCTAATAATTGTATATTAATTACAATTTAGTTTCTTTGAGATTCACTTGACACTGCGTAGGTTTGTACAATTTGGTACCAGTTCATGGGACCAGCCCGTTGCTTTAATAGCCTAAGATTCTACAGGATTAGCATTGAAAATGTGACTCCATTTTGATTCTTGACTCAACCTTCTTCATCCTATCTCCTCACCAGCTGGAAGATGTCCCTGGTCAGCTCTGTGAAGGCGTGCTCCACATTGATGGCGTCGCGGGCCGAAGTTTCTACGTAACGCATCCCGTAGGCGCCGGCGAGTTTCTCAGCCTCCTGACGAGTCACCTGGCGATAAAGGTAAAGATTAGATTTTATTGTCTGATTTCAGAGTGTTTCAGGCGCCATTTCTAATATCCTTAGTTAGGGTGAGGATTTTTTATTTATTTATTTATTTCAATGCTCAATCAAACACACACACACGGATACACAATCCGATAGGCTACCTGACGCTGAGGCTCCAGGTCACACTTGTGTCCGACCAATAGGAACACGATGCTGTGTGGTTGGACGTGGCTCCGGGCCTCCTCTAGCCAATCATGAACGTTCTGGAAGGAGCGACGGTTTGTGATATCAAACAGCAGGAGCCCGCCCACCGAGTTACGATAGTAAGCTCTGGTGATGGACCTGAGAGAGAGATGAGAGGAGAGAGGGAACGTTCGACAGAGATGGACTATAGGCTACTAAGCTGAACCTGGATGAGATGGCAGATCACAGTGGAGGATCGAAGCATCCGCATCATCGAGGAAACATCTGAGATCTTATCAAGAGTGTTACTGTTGCATCACGCTCACCACGAAGACATGGTGAAAAATAGTGTCCTTCTAAACTAAAAGAAGAGTGTGTGTGTTTTCGCAAGAGAGAGGTGTTAGGAGACAAGTAGCAAGCGAGGGAGAGGAAAAGTTTGGCAGAAGAGAGAAAGAGAAAATGTGAGAGGGAGAGAGGACAGGAAGGGGAGAGGAAGTGAGAGGAGGGATATGACAGGCAGGCAAGGTGTGGGTGGAGAGAGGGATGGGGAGGTGCAATGAAAGAGTGGAAGAAGAGGGTGGTAAAATATTCATAAAGAACCAGTTGAAATGAATCAGAAGACACAGATATAGAGCAGGAATGGAGACAGATGGAACGCTGATTTTGTACGTTTGCCCACTGACAAAGACATGATCAGTCTATAATTTGAATGGTAGGCTTATTCGAACAGTGAGAGACAGAATAACAACAAAAAAATCCAGAAAAACGCATGTCAAAAATGTAATAAATTGATTTGCATTTTAATGAGGGAAATAAGTATTTGACCCCTCTGCAAAACATGACTTAGTACTTGGTGGCAAAACCCTTGTTGGCAATCACAGAGGTCAGATGTTTCTTGTAGTTGGCCACCAGGTTTGCACGCATCTCAGGAGGGATTTTGTCCCACTCCTCTTTGCAGATCTTCTCCAAGTCATTAAGGTTTCGAGGCTGACGTTTGGCAACTCGAACCTTCAGCTCCCTCCATAGATTTTCTATGGGATTAAGGTCTGGAGACTGGCTGGGCCACTCCAGGACCTTAATGTGCTTCTTCTTGAGCCACTCCTTTGTTGCCTTGGCCGTGTGTTTTGGGTCATTGTCATGCTGGAATACCCATCCACGACCCATTTTCAATGCCCTGGCTGAGGGAAGGAGGTTCTCACCCAAGATTTGACGGTACATGGCCCCGTCCATCGTCCCTTTGATGCGGTGAAGTTGTCCTCTCCCCTTAGCAGAAAAACACCCCCAAATCATAATGTTTCCACCTCCATGTTTGACGGTGGGGATGGTGTTCTTGAGGTCATAGGCAGCATTCCTCCTCCTCCAAACACGGCGAGTTGAGTTGATGCCAAAGAGCTCGATTTTGGTCTCATCTGACCACAACACTTTCACCCAGTTCTCCTCTGAATCATTCTGATGTTCATTGGCAAACTTCAGACGGCCCTGTATATGTGCTTTCTTGAGCAGGGGGACCTTGCGGGCGCTGCAGGATTTCAGTCCTTCACGGCGTAGTGTGTTACCAATTGTTTTCTTGGTGACTATGGTCCCAGCTGCCTTGAGATCATTGACAAGATCCTCCCGTGTAGTTCTGGGCTGATTCCTCACCGTTCTCATGATCATTGCAACTCCACGAGGTGAGATCTTGCATGGAGCCCCAGGCTGAGGGAGATTGACAGTTATTTTGTGTTTCTTCCATTTGCGAATAATCGCACCAACTGTTGTCACCTTCTCACCAAGCTACTTGGCGATGGTCTTGTAGCCCATTCCAGCCTTGTGTAGGTCTACAATCTTGTCCCTGATATCCTTGGAGAGCTCTTTGGTCTTGGCCATGGTGGAGAGTTTGGAATCTGATTGATTGATTGCTTCTGTGGACAGGTGTCTTTTATACAGGTAACAAACTGAGATTAGGAGCACTCCCTTTAAGAGTGTGCTCCTAATCTCAGCTCGTTACCTGTATAAAAGACACCTGGGAGCCAGAAATCTTTCTTATTGAGAGGGGGTCAAATACTTATTTCCCTCATTAAAATGCAAATCAATTAATATATTTTTTTACATGCGCTTTTCTCAATATTTTTGTTGTTATTCTGTCTCTCACTGTTCAAATAAACCTACCATTAAAATTATAGACTGATCATTTCTTTGTCAGTGGGCAAACGTACAAAATCAGCAGGGGATCAAATACTTTTTTCCCTCACTGTATACTTGTTTTTCACGTTTTAGAAATGTCAACCAGGCCTGTTTAGGCATGCATGTTCAATGTGTCACTGATGTTCCAAAAAGTAAATATTGAAGTAGGGCTGTAACCGCATACCCTTTGTACTTTGCATAATAAGGCACTGTTGACTAGTCAATAACCCTAATCAGTAGTGGAATGACAACCTGACTTCAGTGTAGACCTCAGAGCTCTGAGTCTTGCTGGACAAGACCCTGCATTGACACACCAGAGCACACTGTCATTTGAAAGGTAGGCTATGATAGATCACTACCGAAAGCAGTTAATATTCGACTATAAACACCTGTCACCATCCTTAGATCCCCCTCCCACACACACACCATACCTGAAACGCTCCTGTCCCGCGGTATCCCAGATCTGTAGCTTGATGCGTTTCCCCGGCTCAATCTCCACCAGGCGAGAGAAGAAATCTACGCCGACCGTGGGGTCGCTGACCTGGGCGAAGCGCCCCTCTGTGAACCGCCGGATCAAACACGATTTCCCCACCGTCGAGTCTCCAATGACGATGAGTCGGAACTGGTACAGCCATATCGCCTCCATGGTGACTGCTGTCTATCGTCTTGTTGTCGGGGAATCGGGCACATGGCGAGAGACACAGGCGAATGCACGCACAAAACCAGAGTCAGACAGTAAACCCATAACAACAGTGCTCACTTGGGGGCCCCCAAAATGCTAGGGGGCCCTGCCTTTGGTGATGAGAAAAAAAGGCTACACTTCTCTTCTCGATTTGACCATAGTTTTGATCTAGGCCACCGGTGTTACAATGCCTATTATATCCACATGTTTAATTACAAGCATGTGACTATTGGAGATCCGATTTACTAGCCTATGTTGGCCAACATTCAAGTCACTTGATTTGGCTATGGCACCTTTTTGATTAGTCTTATGTTTTAGGTTATCATGTATTTATTTGATTGCTGAATATAAAGCACTGTTGAATTTCCCTCTAAAAAGGAAGTTATTCCATTCTAGTTGTAGCCAGTGACACGTAGGTAATATAGCTTACATATTTTATTATATAATTTATTCTATTCCATATTCTATAGACTTATGCTTATTGAAAACCCTACAATGCAAGGATTTATTATGGTATTGCATTCTATGCACAGGCCTGGTTATCCAGCCATCAGACTGCCTCTAGTGCCAACTAAGGCCCAGCGCCTCTGCCTGGCCGGGGATTACACAGTCTGCTCGATATGCAAACACTCGGCCTACCGCGGACACATAGATCCCCCTAGAGAATACCCATAATACCCACCCCCATAGCTGTTGACTCAGACCGGATATAGGCTTTAGCTAGGATCTCTGGAGCGTTGACATGGACAGTAGGCTGTAAGCTATTACTGACCCCCTATACAGGACAAAACGGTGTCTATTGTAGAACATACCGTGGATATGGCTCACTTGGTAGAGCATGGCACTTCCAATGCCAGGGTTGTGGGTTCAATTCCCACGGGGGGACCAGTATGAAAATGTATGCACTCACTACTGTATGTCGCTCTGGATAAGAGCGTCTGCTGAATGACTAAAATTATATTTCACATAAGGTGCTTTTGGATTCATGTCAAATGTTTTTTTTTCCAGACCTACCAAGGTCAATGAATGGGCCCCTCCATTTTGATTATTTTATTATTATAGGGATAATTCAACCTGATCTGTCAGTAGGAGAATGGGGAATCGAATCCAGAACAGTAGGCTAGAATAGAATCTACACGATCATTTGATGCAGAACTTAAGTCCTTTACCACAACATCCCATCTGTCACTCTCATAATAGGCTTCCAAAACCAAGCAGTGTAACTTCATCCACTTTATTCAAAGCCTTTTCTTATTTCTCTCATCACTATCCTGAAATAAAAATGTATTTTATAGGGTCACAACTACGAGAAAGGCCTATAGCCTACGATAACATGGAATGGTTTCATCTTACGTGGTTTGGTTGCGGCGTTCAGAACCCGAATGCTGCAGGTTCCATCGTATCGAGAAGCTCGCCGCCTCTTTCGTAGAACAAACGCCGAAAGAAAGTCTTACAGCAACACATAAACCACAGTTTACAATTCCCTGCAGAGATCCAACGACGGGTCTTCGATGTGATGTCTTTATAACGGTCTATAACGATAACAACTGGCTAAAACGGCCTAGGTCTAGGAGAAAAATCCACAGCACGCTTTACTCCACAAAAGGTTATTATTTGTGAACGGAAAGTCTACACTATTGTCTACAACCACACTCGTTTCGAATGTGATAAATTCGGAGGGTTAGTTTTCTTTTCACTCCTCTTCCTTTTTCGTTTACTGTTTTTGAAGGCCGCTAAATGTTATGAAATCAATGTTGCTGTTGATTAAATGGCAGCAGCATCACATAACCTGACTCATTCCACTTCCCCGCCCGCATCAGCACCACTACTACCGTAAACATCAATATAGAGGCGCATAACACTTTTCTCCGCATCTCTACAAAAACCCACAGCGACACAAATAGCATAGAAAACTCTATAAGCCTAGGCCTATATGTCAACTCTTGTTATAACACCATTATAAAACATCTTATTTAAATGTAATTTTTTGTTTGTTTTTGTAGCATATCAATCGTTTTACCTGTTGTATGGCAACCAGTTCTGGTGGGTGAAAGCGCACTAATCCTTACTAACGAAACTGTTTATTCCATACATACTGCCTACAAGACAGACCCGCTGATATAAAACATATATTGGAGCTGGTTCAATTGATTAAACGGTTTATAATCGTGCGTGTAAAATTGACAATATGTATGCGTGTAAAGGGGGACATGTCGGTAACCAACGGATTCTTGACAGTGCGCTGGTCCAGATACAGTGTATACTGACATACACTGGTATACGTAGAAAATGTTGTTTTCCCCTGCTGCGCTATGTTGCGGCAGAGCGATGGACAGACAGTACAGTGAACGTTTGGCTTGTGTTAAAATTGTTAACCTAACGTAGCAGACGTAGAAAGACCAGGCTTGTGTAGGCCTACACAACTTTATCCGTTAAAGGGGTGTGGTCGCCAAACAGCTGACGGCGGGCAGAAGAAGCTTCACGCTCAGAGGAACGGCAACGGCTTCTAGAACACATGAGCGCGCGCACACAGACCGCAGGCTGTTTGACCTAATTTGACAATTGATGTCTTTAAGCTGACAGCACTTTTTAGAACTTACATTTTTAGAACTGCATAGGAATGAAAGTTGGGTAACAGGCGAAGAGTCACCAATACACACAGTCGTGCGTGGATTAATTCGATTTGTATGGAAATAGAAAAAAGAAATAAACTGGAATATTTTTGAGAATGCATATTTGTAATAAGTGAGACCAGATGTGAATTTCTTTCTCTCTATCAATTAATGTGCTAGTTTAGGCTAGAAGATGTGGAGAATTACCTTATTTGGCAGACAGACAACTTCAGGTAATGGGAGCTGCTGAAAAGTGGAATAAAAAAAAAACTAAAAAAAGAGAGACACTGACTTCGACTATTTGTTTCTGCATGTAACTTTCCATATCATTTTTGTATGTTGACAACTATGTGATGTAGCTAGCCTTTATTTGATCTGTTAAAGGGGTGTGGTCGCCAAACAGCTGACGGTCAGAAGAAGCTTCATGCGCAGAGGAACGGCAACGGCTTCTGGAAAAGTTGAGCACGCACACAGACCGCAGGCTGTTTGACCTAATTTGACAGTTAGCTGATGACTTTTCGCTGACAGCACTTTTGTGAAGTTCTCCTTTTTGCGCTAGATGGAATGAAGGTTGGGTAACAGGTGAGCCGTCACCAATACGCACAGTCGTCCGTGGATTCATTGGACTTGTATGGAAATAGAAAAACTGAGAAAATACAAAAATACTTCTGGAATATTTTTGAGAATTCAAATTTAAAATAAGTGAGATAGGATGTGAATTTTGTTAAATTCTCTTTATCAATTAATTCTATCTTGTGGAGGATTGCTTTATTTGTCATACAGACATCTTCAGGTAACGGGAAAAGAGAGCTGCGAAAAGTGGACCCATATGGAATAAGAACAACTGAAAAAAGAGACACTGACTTTTGTAATATATTTTCTGCATGTCATTATCCATTTCATTTTTTTCTATGTGGACACCTACGTGGTGTAACTAGCCTTTCTTTTTTTTTCTACCAACCCGTAACGGAACCATGCAGCAGGAACGCTTGTTCAAGGTCCTGGTCATCGGGGACTTGGGTGTTGGCAAGACGTCCATAATCAAGCGTTATGTCCACAAGATATTCTCTCAACATTACCGAGCCACCATAGGGGTAGACTTCGCTCTCAAAGTCCTCAATTGGGATCACAAGACCGTGGTGCGTCTGCAGCTGTGGGACATAGCCGGTTAGTAGCCTAAACGAATTACCTACCCTACATTTTAGTCATTTAGCAGCCGCTCTTATCCAGAGCGACTTACAGTTAGTGAGTGCATACATTATTTTAAAAAAATCATACTGGCCCCCCGTGGGAATCGCCATACTCTACCAACTGAGCTTTTTATTTGACACACAAGTCTACAATATGGCTACAATATGTCACGCACTTAGGCGATGCTCCATGGCAAATGGTATCTGCAACTTGGTTGGTAACCTAATTATGTATAACTAGAATATCCTACCTTTAGTTTTATAACGTTTCTATTTTTATTTGACACATAGGAGTCTTCACAATAGTTTAAGCTCTTAATCAGTAGCAAATGGTGCCCAAAACGCTGGCATGCACGCACACATGCAGGCACTCTGGACAAAGGCGCGCGCACGCACTTATCTATTCTTGAGTCTTTGTAATTGACTGTGTGTGTGTGTGTGTGTGTGTGTGTGTACACGTTTTACAATACTTGTGAGTACCAGAAGTCCACACAAGAATAGTAAACCAACTAAAATTCAGAGAAGTGAGGATATTTTGCCAGTCCTCACTTGTAAAAAGGCTATTTTAGGTTTAGGGTTAGAATTGGGGTTAGGCTTATGGTTGGAGGTTATGGTTAAGGGTTAGGTTTAGGGGTTAGGGAAAATAAGATTTTGAATGGGAATCAATTATTGGCCCACAGAAAGTCTTCACAAGTATAGTAAAACATTGCTCTGTGTGTGTGTGTGTACTTTAGCCCATCTGTCAATAGAGCAGACTGGTGCTGTATCATTGGACCTTTCCTCCTAATCATCTCCACCATAGATAATGACATCACACCATGTCTACAGGCTGTCAGTGTGTGTGTGATCAGTCATGCTCGTAAGAGAGTAGGTGTGCTGATCTAGTTCCTGTCCATATAATCCTATTCATTATGATCTTAAAGGGAAAGTGTATGATCAATCATTCTCACAACCAGGGCCTGTCTGTATTGAAAAAAATAATAATGCTGATTTAGGGTCAGTGTTGCCTTTTAGATAATGAATTAGAGTATATGGACAGGTGGAATCTGATCCTAGATGCTTTATACATACAGCCCCAGGTCCTCTGCCCCGTCCATATGATCCTACTTATTATAATCTATAGACCAGCGTTTCCCAGACTCGGTCCTCGGGACCCCAAAGGGTGCACGTTTTGTTTTTTTGCCCTAACACTACACTGCTGATTCAAATGATCAAAGCTTATTTCAATCAGCTGTGTAGTGCTAGGGCAAAAACCAAAAGGCCAGGCCTCCCGAGTGGCGCAGCGGTCTAAGGCACTGCATTGCAGCGGTCTAAGGCACTGCATTGAGGCGTCACTACAGACCCGGGTTCGATCCCAGGCCGTGACCGGGAGACCCATGAGGCGGCGCACAATTGGCCCAGCGTCGTCCGGGTTAGGGTAGGGTTTGGCTGGCCCGGATTTCCTTGTCCCATCGCGCTCTAGCGACTCCTTATGCCGGGCGCCTGCAAGCCGACTTCGGTTGCCAGCTGGACGGTGTTTCCTCTGACACTTTGGTGCGGCTGGCTTCCGGGTTAAGCGAGCAGTGCGGCTTGGCAGGGTCGTGTTTCGGAGGACGCGTGGCTCTCGACCTTCACCTCTGTAGAGGAGTTGCAGCGATGGGAAAAGACTGTAACTACCAATTGGATACCGCGGTAAAAGTACAAAGAATATCATTTTAAAAACTCAACAGCGTGCCCTCCTTGGGGTCCCGAGGACCGAGTTTGGGAAACCCTGCTATATAAGGATATAAAACTGATCCTACCTTCAGACTCATTGTCAATACGAGACATAAACAGTTTGTCCTCAGGGCTATGTGTTTAAAGCTCAGTGGGAACTCATTTCTCGAGTAGAAGCATATGTGGAGTTAATGAATGAAGATAGACGTTGTGTGATGGCACAATGCATGCAGGCAGTGGATAGACAGAGATAGATATTGTAGGAAAACCTAGCAGAGAAGCCCTGCTAATGTTATTGGTATTCAAGTATATTAGCAGCAACCGCTACACCACATGACCAAAAGTATGTGGACACCTGGTCGTCGAACATCTCATTTCAAAATCATGGGCATTAATATGGAGTTGGTCCCCCCTTTGCTGCTATAATAGCCTCTACTCTTCTGGGAAGGCTTTCCACTAGATGTTGGAACATTGCTGCGGGGACTTGCTTCCTTTTAGCCACAAGAGCTTCAGTGAGGTCGGGCACTGATGTTTGGCGATTAGGCCTGGCTCAATTCATCCCAAAGGTGTTCAATGGGGTTGAGGTCAGGGCTCTGTGCAGGCCAGTCAAGTTCTTACACATCGATCTGGACAAACCATTTCTGTATGGACCTCGCTTTGTGCATGGGGGCAGTGTCATGCTAAAACAGGAAAGGGCCTTCCCCAAACTGTTGCCACAAAGTTGGAAGCACAGAATCGTCTAAAATGTCATTGTATGCTGTAGCGTTAAGATATCCCTTCAATGGAACTAAGGGGCCTAGACAGAACCATGAAAAACAGCCCCAGACCATTATTCCTCCTCCACCAAACTTTACAGTTGGCACTATGCATTGGGGCAGGTAGCGTTCTCCTGGCATCCGCCGAACGTACAGTTGAAGTCGGAAGTTTACATACACCTTAGCCAAATACATTTAAACTCAGTTTTTCACAATTCCTGACATTTAATGTGGTCCTCTGTAGCTCAGCTGGTAGAGCACGGCGCTTGTAACGCCAAGGTAGTGGGTTCGATCCCCGGGACCACCCATACACAAAAAAATGTATGCACGCATGACTGTAAGTCGCTTTGGATAAAAGCGTCTGCTAAATTGCATATTATTATTATTATTATTAATCCTAGTAAAAATTCCCTTCAGTTAGGATCACCACTTTATTTTAAGAATGTGAAATGTCAGAATAATAGTAGAGAGAATTATTTATTTCAGCTTTTATTTATTTCATCACATTCCCAGTGGGTCAGAAGTACACTCAATTAGTATTTGGAAGCATTGCCTTTAAATTGTTTAACTTGGGTCAAACATTTCGGGTAGCCTTCCACAAGCTTCCCACAATAAGTTGGGTGAATTTTGGTCCATTCCTCCTGACAGAGCTGGTGTAACTGAGTCAGGTTTGTAGACCTCCTTTCTCGCACACACCTTTTCAGTTCTGTCCACAAATATTCTATAGGATTGAGGTCAGGGCTTTGTGATGGCCACTCCAATACCTTGACTTTGTTGTCCTTTGCCACAACTTTGGAAGTATGCTTGGGGTCATTGTCCATTTGGAAGACCCATTTGCGACCAAGCTTTAACTTCCTGACTGATCTGTCTTGAGATGTTGCTTCAATATATCCACATAATTGTCCTTCCTCATGATGCCATCTATTTTGTGAAGTGCACCAGTCCCTCCTGCAGCAAAGCACCCCCACAGTATGATGCTGCCACCCCCGTGATTCACGGTTGGGATGGCGTTCTTCGGCTTGTAAGCTACCCCCTTTTTCCTCCAAACATAATGATGGTCATTATGGCCAAACAGTTATATTTTTGTTTAATCAGACCAGAGGACATTTCTCCAAAAAGTACGATCTTTGTCCCCATATGCAGTTGCAAACCGTAGTCTGGCTATTTTATGGCGGTTTTGGAGCAGTGGCTTCTTCCTTGCTGAGCGGCCTTTCAGGTCATGTTGAATATAGGAGTCGTTTTACTGTGGATGTAGATACTTTTGTACCTGTTTCCTCCATCATCTTCACAAGGTCCTTTGCTGCTGTTCTGGGATTGATTTGCACTTCTCGCACCAAAGTACGTTGATCTCTAGGAGACAGGATGAGTCACCTTCCTGAGCGGGATGACGGCTGCGTGGTCCCATGGTGTTTATACTTGCGTACTATTGTTTGTACAGATGAACGTGGTACCTTCAGGCGTTTAGAAATTGCTCCCAAGGATGAACCAAACTTGTGGAGGTCTACAATTGTTTTTCTGAGGTCTTGGCTGATTTCTTTTGATTTTCCCATGATGTCAAGCAAAGAGGCAATGAGTTTGAAGGTAGGCCTTGAAATACATCCACAAGTACACATCTAATTGACTCAGATGATGTCAATTAGCCTATCAGAAGCTTCTAAAGCCATGACATCATTTTCTGGAATTGTCCAAGCTGTTTAAAGGCACAGTCAACTTAGTGTATGTAAACTTCTGACCCACTGGAATTGTGATACAGTGAATTATAAGTGAAATAATCTGTCTGTAAACAATTGTAGGAAAAATTACTTGTGTCATGCACAAAGTAGATGTCCTAACCGACTTGTCAAAACTATAATTTGTTAACAAGAAATTAGTGGAGTGGTTGAAAAACGAGTTTTAATGACTCCAACCTAAATGTATGTAAACTTCCGGCTTCAACTGTAGATACGTCCGTCAGTCTGCCATATGGTGAAGCATGATTCATCTCTCCAGAGAACGCATTTCCACTGCTCCAGTCCAATGGCGGCGAGCTTTACGCCACTCCAGCCGACGCTTGGCATTGCACATGGTGATCTTAGGCTTGTGTGTGGCTGCTTGGCCATGGAAACCCATTTCATGAAGCTTCCGACAAACAGTTATTGTGCTGACGTTGCTTCCAGAGGCAGTTTGGGACTCTGTAGTGAGTGTTGCAACCGAGGACAGATGATTTTTACGCACTACGTGCTTCAGAACTCGCCGGTCCCGTTCTGTGACCTTGTGTGGCCTACCACTTCGCTGCTGTGCCATTGTTGCTCCTAGACGTTTCCACTTCACAATAACAGCACTTACAGTTGACCGGGGCAGCTCTAGCAGGGCAGAAATTTTATGAACTGACTTGTTGGAAAGGTGGCATCCTATGACGGTGCCACTTGAAAGTCACTGAGCTCTTCAGTAAGGCCATTCTACTGCCAATGTTTGTCTATGGAGAATGCATGGCGTGATTTTATACACCTGTCAGCAACTGGTGTGGCTGAAATAGCCAAATCCACTAATTTTGAAGGGGTGTCCACATACTTCTGTATATACAGTGAGGGAAAAAAGTATTTGATCCCCTGCTGATTTTCTACGTTTGCCCACTGACAAAGACATGATCAGTCTATAATTTTAATGGTAGGTTTATTTGAACAGTGAGAGACAGAATAACAACAACAAAATCCAGAAAAACGCATGTCAAAAATGTTATGAATTGATTTGCATTTTAATGAGGGAAATAAGTATTTGACCCCTCTGCAAAACATGACTTAGTACTTGGTGGCAAAACCCTTGTTGGCAATCACAGAGGTCAGACGTTTCTTGTAGTTGGCCACCAGGTTTGCACACATCTCAGGAGGGATTTTGTCCCACTCCTCTTTGCAGATCTTCTCCAAGTCATTAAGGTTTCGAGGCTGACGTTTGGCAACTCAAACCTTCAGCTCCCTCCACAGATTTTCTATGGGATTAAGGTCTGGAGACTGGCTAGGCCACTCCAGGACCTTAATGTGCTTCTTCTTGAGCCACTCCTTTGTTGCCTTGGCCGTGTGTTTTGGGTCATTGTCATGCTGGAATACCCATCCACGACCCATTTTCAATGCCCTGGCTGAGGGAAGGAGGTTCTCACCCAAGATTTGACGGTACATGGCACCGTCCATCGTCCCTTTGATGCAGTGAAGTT